>NC_132984.1:7107500-7332500 GCF_047496725.1 Anoplolepis gracilipes | reverse complement strand
TTATATTTTATTCTATATATAATATATTATATTTAGGGTGCGTTCCTTTTGGACGCTTACACGCTTAAAGCGCTTATAAGCATTTCTTATGCTGTTCCATTTGGAGTTATAAGCGCTTATAAACGCATTAATGACGTCACTGTGACGTCATAACTTGTGCTCACAAATGCTTATTTTATCGAGGTAGGGCAACAAAAGTGTGAGCGCTTACAGCGCGTGAGCGTTTATATGGAACGCACCCGTGATGAATAGAAAGATGAATTTAAATTGTAATGTGATTAATATATGATTAATATATGATTAATAACTGAAATGTGATTTAAATTGTACATCAGTATATGATGGTAAAATCTTTTCTACGTAATTCTTTAGGCGTAATATTGTAGTTTTCTCGCGATACTTATTAAGAATTAAAAGAATATTTTCTACTTCTGTATTAAATTTTAAAGAATCTCCATCGTCATCAAACAATATTTCGAACGTTATTACAATTAGTGAACATAAAAGAACAATCTGTTTTTCCGCCATTTTGACATGCTCACGATGCTCATGCACCCAAAAGGAACAACTTTCCGTTTGCAATTTTAAGCGCTTAAGCAGCAAACGGAACGATTGAAAATAGCGCTGAGCTATAACCGTGAGCGCTTACAGCGCGTGAGCGTTCATATGGAACGCACCCATATATATATATATATATAATATATGACAAAGGACACGCGAATAACGCGCACAAACACGTCCGTTCCCGTCTAAGGCTAGTAACGGACTTTTTTTACAGATAAAATTGGTCTCACTTGGCGAACAACAACTAAAGATTGAGATGCCATTTTTTATTAACTAATCTGAACCACTGACGAGATATTATTAAAGCCCGTATCAGACTACGTATTAAAAATTGAAGATTGAAGATGAAAGATTAGAATTTGACTAATCAGAACAAAGGGAATTAAAATTGCTTTGTCTTAATTGATCAAATTTCAATCTTCAATCTTTAATCTCAATTTTTAATGCGTAGTCTGATGCGGGCTTAAAGATCAGTCGTCTTAAGGCCGCCGCACAAACTTTTATGAGTCATCTACAATGGCCGTAAAACGTAAGGTCGCAAGCAAATTGACCAATGACAGTCAAGCATTTTCGAAAATGCTTGACTGTCATTGATCAATTTGCTTGCGACCTTACGTTCTACGGCCATTGTAGACAAGGCTTTACATAACGCATAAAGGTGCCTTTTCATGCTGACGCTCATTTTCAGCGTCAAAACAGATCACGTGATCAAAATTGGTGACAGTGACGCTGGAATTTTCTTAAGGGTCTACCGGACCGACGAGAAAATTCCAGCGTCACTGTCACCAACATTGAGAAATGAATTCTTATTCAATGTATTGGTGTGTCTGTATACGTACAAACATCATTACATTTCAAGAGAGACAAAGACGGCGTTATTGTCTTTCATTGTCTCTCCTTAGCAAACGGTGCTACCAACATCGATTCGTTAGCTATATTTTAGGTACAGATAGCCATATTCTAATTTTTCGTTTTCAGCTTCGAAAAAGTTATATGTCTTTATGAAGAATTTCTTATTCTTTTTTAAATATATTCTTTATAAAAATTAGAAGGTTCGTAAAGAGCCGGATTTTGCAATTTGATTCTTAAAAATTTATAATAAATTTAATTCAAATTCAAGGAGCAGCTACACCTGATCCGCGGGTAGCAGCACATTTTTGAAAATTTTATTTCGACCTTTTTTCCAAAAAATCGTTTTTTACAAACCTGCGGACAATGTTGCTGATTAAAAATATCATAATTTTATTGCGATTTTCTCTAAATTTTAGCTGTAATACGACAAAAACGAATCCGTAGTTCGCAGCCGGCCGATAGGAGTCTCACAGTGCCTCCGGTATAGAGACTAATAAAGTCTTGCCATAAGATATCCACTTTTGATTGGTCCTCTATATCTGGGCAATTCCCGCTCATATTTGAATCATATTAATCTTACTATTAGCATAAACATTATATTTCAGTAACATAAATAAAAAATAAACGTTTTAGAACTAAATATTATAATCTTTTTATATTAAACATCAAAATAATATATATAATAAAAAACTGTTTATATTTAATTTTTAGTAATTAAATAAAATCCTTAATTAAATTTAATCCTTATTAATTGCATAAAAATTAACAAAATAAAATAAAAATAAAAAAAATAAACACAAAACATGAAATAATAAATTGCTTTATTTTCATGAGAAAACAAACTGTTATCACAAGCATTATGAAAACCTAAGATATATAATATTTGTGTATCTAATGAGAAAACAAACTACTATCACAAACATTATAACATCAGCGGTCAGCGCGTTAAAAGAGGTTAGGGTTAGGTTAGGTAAGAGAGAGAAGAATAGTGAATATATATCTTTCTCTCTCGCAGAATTTTGCCCAGATTGCCTTACGGCGACTCTTATTAGAAGGTCTCTACTCCGGTAGACCCTAGGCAAACGCTCTGTCTATACTTTTAAGTCTATGGCCGGTATTTATAGTCCATTCTTATATATAAGATCATCTTAAGACATGTTTTTAGTCGACTTAAAACTACGTTCAGCCAATCAAATGGCCGAATAGGATTTTAAAACCTTATTTAAGACGAGCTTGAATATAAGAACGGACTATGAATACCGGCCTATGAGCGCTATTAACTTGTTCTGTCCTTATTCAACTTTGAGTAAATAACAAAGAACGATGCTCTTCGCACTAATAGCGTCTCCTCGAACGCGTCCATAGTCTAAGACCGGTATTTATAGTCCGTTCTTATATATAAGATTATCTTAAGACATGTTTTTAGTTGACTTAAGACTACGTTCAGCCAATCAGATGACCGAATAGAATTTTAAGACTTTACTTAAAACGAGCTTGAATATAAAAAAGGATTATGAATACCGATCAAACATCACGAACTAATTCCTATATCCGTGAACTGGCCAACCACAGAGCCATTTTTGATTGGTGCGCGATGTTTTGTGTACTCCCGCTCATATTCAAATTTCAATTACTCTAAAATGTAAATATATTAAAATTAAAAAAATAATATTAAATGATAAATATTACAAAAATACAAAACTAAAAACTAATTTTTATATTAATCTAAATAATTTATGTTAAAATTCTGCCGAGCATTTCTAAGTATAACATATATTTATCACAACTCCTATCAAAACTGTAATTTTATATTTAATGAAGTATACTAGAAGCTTAAAGTAAATAGTTACATTTACTTTGTTAATTTTTGCTGACACCTTACATTTAATTTTGTATTTTTACTAAGACTTTATACATTTTTTTTCATGATTTTTTACCTCTTTCATATTTATATAAGAAGTGGTAACCAAATTAAAAAATTTATCTTTTTTCATAATTTGGCATCGATTCAGTTGCCGAAATATCGACCCAGGCAACAAACAATATTTATGATAAATATCCATAAATATTTTTTATTATTTATTATTTTGAAATAATTTTATACATATTTTATATACATAAAGAGAAAAAAATCATAAAATATGCATTTGGCATATTATTGAAATGTAAATTAAATATTTTATAAATAAAAAAAATATTTCTAATATTTTTGTAATTTTTTTACAAATATTTGCTAAAATATTTATGATCTGTTTAATCTAAGATTACAAAAATATTTATGAAATAATTTGATAAATATATTTCATATAAAATATTCAAATAATTATTAAATATGTGGTATATATTTTATAAATATTGTGTGCTGTCTGGGGAAAGTATCTTAAAATATTAATATCTGTCGTTATATATTTATCATCGTATAGACTTATCTTGATTTGTAAGGCGAAATCTATATCACAATTCGCTTCTTATCAACTCTCGTTTAACAGTTGATATGACATCTTTAGATTTAAAATGCTGTCTTTCTACCTTGTTATCAGTTTCCATGAATCTAACAACTTTATAGTATTTGTGAAACTTTCTCTTAATCAATTGTACCTTCTTTCGATCTTTCTTTCGATCAAGGCCAATGATAGAACCCAAAATTAAATGAATATCCTTAATATGCCCCAATTTAAAAAGAATGATTTTACGTTTATTGCGTGCAACTTTTTTGTCTAGAAAATTCAAATGCCGTCTTAGCTTTCTGTAATCCTGTAAAAGTTGCTCGATAATATCTAAGCACAGCCATCGTGTTCTAGTAATACATTTATCCGGCGGTTCGCCAGTTCCTGCTTGACAGATATTGATCAAAGCTTCGATATGAGAATCACCATTCAAGTTCGCTAGCACAAAGTTTAACAAGTTTGGGATAGTAATAGGAACAGAAAATGGAAATACAGTACTATCCTCCTTCCTGAAATTTCAGAAGTAAATATTATGAGATATTGAAATTTGTTTTAAATAATGCTAATATACTTTATGTAAATAAAAACTATTTTTAGAACAAAATATAGTACATATATTTATTGAAACAGAAGAAAAAAAAACAAAATAAATAAAAGATATTTTAAGATTCACATTTTGAATATGTATGTGGATTAAAATGACAAATTTTTCAAAATTTATGACTAAAAATTGCAATAGATTGCTTACAATAAATAATTAACGCACCTCTTTGCAGGAAAAAATAAAATGGACGGAAAGCGATTCATGCTGTACTCCCATGGTAAATCATTATTGTCTCCATCAATCTTCACAAAGATTAGATGATCCATATTAGATAAATAATATGCCACTGTTAAATATACATATGATATAGCACTACAAAATCCACAATAAGGCGAATAGTACATTACAACAACATCCTGTAAAAAAAAGTTCGATTATCACATGTATTGATTTATCACAAAGTATATGTAATATTCTTGTATCGAGAGAGTTATTTTGTTTAAATTACGTTATTTAAAGATTGAAGCAAATGTAGATATTATTTATTTTTGTTGCTAATTATAAGGTGTGATAAATGCACTGCATAACTGACCTTAGATGGATCCAAAATTATGTCCGAAAAAGTTTTTGTTGTTAATTCTGGCACACGAATTTTTGAGTGCGATTCTATATTATTGTGGTTTTTGTCATTATGTAATTTTTGCACTTTATTGTTTTGTGGATTATTTGAACGTAATGTCCTCTCTAGCAAACCTTGGGTATAATTGTTTATGAAATTGACAAGAGCGTATTCGCTGAAATCGTGATGCATGACGTACTGACTTTCTAGCTGCAATAAAGAAATGAAAAAATATTACAAAAGAAATGACATGTGCAATTTGTAAAAACAAGAAAATTTCAATTAAACAAAATTAATTTTAAATAATCAAAATTTATAATCTAACCATGTTTAATTATCATATTAAAATATATGTATTAATAAAATGTAATTTTTTATCTCTTGAAGCTTACAGCGGCATCCAAGATTACAACAGTTGTTTTATTTCTTCGCTTTGAAATATCAATTCCAAGATGTTCTGCAAAATGAGAATAATGCAAACTGTCAATAGCTATTAAAGCTAGTGTTTTGTTAGTTTTACAAACTAATTCTTTTAAGCTGATATTAAATTTCCTTGGAGAATCTTCCGGAAATAATGATGGATAATAATCGTTTCCAGTCAACCATCTTTTGCAACTTTCTTCTAAAAAATTTCTTCTTATAATGCTCGCAGATCGTGAATCATTTTCTTCCTTTAATAACGATGTTTTATACTTCATATATGTATTGTGCCTGAAAACAATATTTTTATATTTTATACTCAGTTGACTTTCGAATTCATGTTTATTACAATTTTTTGGTTTGTTTAAATACAAAAGAATGTAATATTTTACATTACATATAAGAAATATGTTATGAATTTATAAGCATCTCCTGTGTATGTGTATACAGAATTTATTAAGTAAATTATTTTGAAACAATATACGTAGTCTGAAAAGTTCGCGGAACGCCATCTTTAAGTCAATAATAGAATTATATGTTGTAGTACATTTTCAAGTTTCATTTGTTATATTAACATATGAAAAGTTTCAAATCTATCTATCAATTCATTCTTTGTTTACAAACCATTCGAAGTAGGCGTGTCAGTGTATTTTTTTAAATGGAAAAAATTAAGCATCATGCTGTAATTGAATTCTTTGTAAAAAAAGGATTGAAAGTAATGGAAATTCACTGAAATGGTAAATGTATTAGGGGAGCCTGCTTCTTCTAAAACAATAGTTTGTAAGTGGGCACTTGAATTTAAACATGGTCATACAAGCATCGAAGATGATCCCCATAGCGGACGCCCAAAAAGTGCAACAAAACCAGAAATCATCCAAAAAATTCATGATATAGTAATGGATGACTGGCGAGTGAAATTGCATGAAATTTCTGAGGCCATAGGTATTTCAAAAGAACGAGTAGGTCATATTTTGCATGAAGAATTAAAAATGAAAAAGCTATGCGCAAGATGGGTGCCACATTTGCTAACAATTGATCACAAACGCATTCGAATGCGAGTTTCTCAAGAGTGTTTAGATCGTTTCAACAAGAATAAAACCGATTTTATACGTCAATTTATAACTATGAATGAGACTTGGATCCACCACTACACACCAAAGACTAAACAACAGTCAAAACAGTAGATAGAAGCCGGTTGTTCTGCACCAAAGAAGGCAAAGACGATTCTATCAGCAGGAAAGATTATGGGGTCGGTTTTTTGGGATGCAAAAGGAATTTTGTTAATTGATTATCTTAAGAAAGGTAAAACGATAACTGGAGAATACTACGCAAACTTTTTTGGGTCGTTTGGATGAAGTGTGTAAGAGAAGACCCGGATTAGCGAAGAAAAAAATCTTTTTTCATCAAGACAACGCACCTGCTCACAAAAGCGTTTTGGCAATGGAAAAATTAAGGGATTTGAAGTATAAAGTGCTAGAATATCCACCTTATTCACCAGCTTGGCCCCTTCTGACTTCCATCTGTTTCCAAATTTGAAAAAATTCATATCTGGAAAGCGTTTTTCGTCTAATGAAGAGGCAATAGCAGCTATGGAGGGATATTTTGCGGACCTTCCAGAATCGCACTTTAGAAATGGAATAGAATTATTAGAGAAGAGATGGACAAAGTGTATTGAAGTTTTGGGAGATTATATTGAACAATAAAGTTAATTTTAGAATTATATATATTGTTTCGTTCATTTTTGTTCCGCGAACTTTTTTGCCCTAAAAAAATAAAAATAAAATATAAAAAATATTATTCATATATGTAATTAATGTTACCTTTTTAATTTTGACTTTTCCTGTAATCTTATCATATAATTTTTGTTATAATTATATGTCCGCTCCTCATATCGTCCAATCATATTAGAAGATGTGAATACATCAGTACCTTTGCAAATATCTCCAAATTTTTTAACTCTATAGATCTCTTTTTCTAATGGATTTATCGTCTTTGTCTTGCATAAGGAACATTTATTCATTGCCACATTTGCACAACAACTATTGTTAATCCATTGCTGAATAGATATGGTAGTAATGGATTTTTTTACTTGTTCATTGTTATAGATTTTAGTCTTATTTAAGAGATGGCCACATTCTTGATTTTTAGAGAAGTGATGGATCATTGCTGTACTTCGTTTTTTTTCCAGACGACCGATTATATCCTTCACTAGCATATTATCAGCACAGTTGTAATACTGTAAGCCAAGTTCTCTTATCTGAAGAACAAGAACAACATTTTAATATAATAATTGGATCTAATTATCACTTTTATAAAAAGGAATATATCAGGTGATTTAAACAGGTCCCATTTTAAAAGAATGACACATATATCTAAAAAATTTTGCGTTATCTTGAAAAATGTATTAAATAAAAGTTATAAGAATTAAAAAGATGCATTCAATGATAGCATGAATTTGACTAAAGCTCAACAAGTATTTATGATTTGACTATATAAGTATTGTCAAGTTAAGGTCATATTGAATTTATTAAATAAAACCTCCATTTTTTATTGTATATTCTTATAGCTCTTCTTTTGAGACATTTTCAAAATACTATAATTTTATCCACTTTGGGTTAGTCGTTTCGAAATTATCGACTTTTTTATTGTAAAATGTTGGTGGTCTGTGAACCAGTTAAACACGAAAACTGTTCATCATCTAGCCTTGAGCCTATTACATTTTTTGTTCAGCAGATTATAATCTACAAGCTACAATATATAAAAAAAAACTAATTTTAGATTTTATCGAAATCCAATTTTATACTATCAAACTTTTTAACATTTTTTAGTGAATATTTTGGATAGATTATGAAATATAACTTTATTAAGAAATATTTTAGATAAATTATGGAATATAACTTTAAACTTAAAACGTACCAGGTTGTAAATGTAATTTTCTGTATGAAGTGGATTCCGTGGTGTGAAAAGAAATAAGACTGGTCCCTCGTGTAAATAGGGTGCGAGGGTGAGCGCTTTGACACCGGGAGGTTGTAGCCAGAGAGACGGCTGATGAATAGAATTGCTAATCCAATTGAGGATATTCTCGGATGTCCATTCATTGTTTTCCGGATAACTCTGAATGTTATTATTAAGACTAATGTATTACATATATGAATAGTGAGTAGAAAAATTCATATGTATATAAACACTATATACTTACTAAAGATTCATTCCACATGAGTAAATTTGCCGATGGAAACTTGTAGATTCCATGATGTAACTTACTAGACAATGCACTAGTTACAATAGCAAATACTAATTCTCTATTAGGATCTCTTTCCAGTGATCGTATTGCAGCCTTGTAAAACTCTCGATATCCAGGAGTTTTATCCAACCTTGTAAAATTAAAGTATCCTATGACCACTGCCTGCAAGTTTTTATTAAATTGCCAAATAATTGACAAAATAATAGTCTGTCACTAAAGATATAAATTTAAAAAAAATGTTTGTTTTTCATAAAATATTTTTTTTTAAAAAAGGTTTTTTCTGAATATATATTTTTAACATTTTTATTATCATTATCACATATATTTATACTAAACTCTTTTTACAATTGACTTTTTCCATCCATTCACAATTCAAATGTAAGCATTATATAAAGTAAAAACTAATCTTTTATTTTTTTTAAATCGATTTGAAATGGATTAATAAGATTTTTGCGATTAAAATGTTAAATGACAATATTTAGATCATTTTTAGTTAGATGCATAATAAAAATTTGTATGTTTTTTAATTAGTGTAATTTGCTGTAAGTCTCATTAATCCATTAAACGTACTTAAAAAAATAAATAAAATAAAATAAAAATATGAGAACTTTAATTTTTTTTATTATGTTATAAAAAATGTAGAAAAATATTTTATTAAAATAAAAAGATGAAAAATAAAAACCAAACTTCTATTAGAAAAAAAATTTTCTTTTGACATCTTTATTATTATATTATTTATATGTATGGTATTAAATTTTTACTAAAATTTATATAAACTAAAAAAAAAAATAAAATTTTACTGATAATGCTTTATCTTTGTCTCAAATACACAAGCTTAAAAATATCTGCCCTTTCTCAAATGAAAGAATTCTTGTTGCACTAATTTATTTTATATTAGCTAAAAGTAAGTGTTTTATTTCATTAATTTACACTTACATCATTGGCAATCAACAATTCCGTTAATTGTTCTTTGTTTGTTATTCTGACGATAGGATTCATAAGTGCATCTAAGAAATTAATCATATATGGTGCTGTGCGAATTCCTCTGTAATTAATACCAGATTCTCTGGCTGGATACAGCATCAGCACTGGGTAACCATGAATTTTATTATATTGCGCTCTGCATTCTGAATCAGGATGCCAACAATTAATGGCTGCAAAAAATATCTAAGAACGCACAACGCAAGTGTTAATGAATGTGTAAGAAAATATGTAAGATACTATTGACAATCTTGTACCTGTGGATGATAAAATTGAGCAACATTTTCAAATTCATTACGTAGAGCCTGGCTTTCTGCATCCCAAGGAGCATAATACATAACAAAACTAAAATCTGCCTGCGTTATCCTTTCTATCATTGCATCTAAATGACCTTTATAGAAATCCAATACTACAGAGTTCTGATCGAAGAAAGGTCTCGCTATAGGAGGTTTAGAAACTTTGGGAGGTCTGCAAAAAAAAAAAAAAAATTCATGATGATAAACGAGTGCAGCCAATTAAGCCACTTACAAATACAGACACAATTTATATTAATCAAGATTTCAACCAAAAAAACAGGTATACAATATCACACAATTCATTATTAAATGGAGTACTTTTAAAGTTTAATTTTTCTATTCAATACTCAATTATGACATTGTGTTTATTGTGACATGTTTCCTGGAAAAGTGAGACCTGCCTGTATCCTTGTATCGTATCATGTGAATAAAACATGTGTCAAAGGTTGGATATGTAAATATACAACAGTCTTGTTATGAATCATTATGTTCTGATATAAATATTTTATACTATCAATATAATCACATATTGATATGACATTGATACAAATATTTTATACTATCAATATAATCACATATTGATACGACATTGATACAAATATTTTATACTATCAATATAATCACATATTGATACAACACAAGGGTATGTAATATTGTAATATATAATTTGTATGTATTTTTAGTAGATAAAATCTAAAACCAACGAGCTATGTAGAGCAGCCATAGCGGTAAAAGTGATTGCGAGGAAGAAGCAGATAATTTCATAGGAAAACATTTTGGCAGCCAGTCGCTCCTCTATCGCCAGTCTCTCCTTGGCCACGTCGTTATTTGTTGACTCAGACGTCGATGTTGACGAAATCCGGTGTGATGACGGGTTATCGACATTTCTTGGTAGGGTTGTCTCGCGTTCCTCGCTGAACGTTCGTCCATCCATCGCCTGTCCACCACGGCGTTTACAAGGCATTCGTATACATCTCCTTTATCTTTGAGCCTTCTCTTTCACAGAATTTATTATTCTTCCCTCTTTTTCATTACACTGCCATCTTCTTTGAAAGACTAATGCTCGCTTCTTATTCGATTTTATTGGTTCCGACTGAAAGAAACCTTAGAGCTGGCACGCCGTTATGGAGACGACTAAGACTAAAGTCCTTTATCAATAAGCAGATAAAAATTGTAGATTTTAATTTTTCATGTTATGATCAAAATACTGCGCGAAGATCACATTAAAGTCGTAATCAGTAAAAATCGCTTGCAGCTTGCTAAGTTTTTTTTTTTAAACAAAAAATTTTAATCAATATATATATATATATATGTATATATATAGAGCTATAATCGTACATATTATTTATTATAAAATTTAAGATCTAAATTGAAAAATCTGACTTTTTTAGCGACACCTAACAAATATATATAAAATAATATTTTACGAGAAATGAAATTTCTTTAAGACGAAATATGGAAAATATGGTTATTACTGCGTATTCCTTTAATCATAAATTTTTAAGAGTCAAATTGCAAAATCCCTTCTTTTCTTCAGTGATTTTCTAGTTAATTTAGTAAATAACATAAAAAAAAATTTCACGAAGAAATATAATTTCTTAGTAAAAGATGAAAAAAGAATTGTATATATAGCATTCGCACTCTTCGTGATTAAAGGTTGTATCGCACGCGTCAACACGTTAAAGCCACGTTGCACGGGGATACATCATACGTCACACGTCGACTGTGTTTGGTTCACATTTTGACTATATAAGTGGCCTTGTTTACACCGACATACTTTGATACTAAATACTACTAGCCAATCATAGCCATTCCATTCTTTAGAAGACTGGTCATGATTGCCTAGTATAGTACTTAGTACGCGTATCAAGTGCTCGGTGTAAACTACGCTAATATATATAGTCGAAGAGTTCATATATGTAATATAGTATATAGTATATAGTATTGTATATATAGTACATATATAGTAAAGTATATATATACTTTGACTAATATAGAGAAAATTGCAATAAAATTACAGTCGGACCTCTTATCCTACGACATTTTCGGTCCGGAATCTTCCCCTTAAATCATGAAGTAGTATATACTTCATGCCTTAAACCTCTGATCCTATGACAAAAATTTGAGAGTGGGGGCATAATTCCCTTTCACGGTTGTAACATGAGAGGATTTTTTGTCTATAACTATATTCTATATATAACTAGACCGCTAACTCCGGCAAAAGTTTTGTACGGGTACCGGCAGAAATGGTGTCCGTCGACAACTTCAGCGTTACACACATACATACTTTTCGGCACAAACTGTGTTTTCGGTGTTATGTATTTTGCCGGAGTTAGCGGTCTAGTTATATATAGAAGTCTGTGGTCTCCTGTCAAACACAGGTGATAGGTGCAGCCATATGTTCGGTCGGACAACCAACGCGCATGCGCGGTAGAAACTCGGTCTACCAAGAACAATCAAGTGTTATCACTGTGTATACTTGTGCTTACACTGTGGTATAAAAGTTCTCGCAGTAGTGGAAATTGGTGGAAATGGAAGATCGGTGCTGCCGGCGTGTGGCAAATCAACAAGCTATTGTATCTCATCTTTTCGTTTGCGCGAATTGTTGCTCGCAGTGCGTCCGTTCGTCTTGAAAATTATTCGGACTACTGTTCGGTAGTGTTGCCATTACCTGTTTTATCTTTCTCTATTTAAGTGAATATATATTTCACTGATAATATACATATCTTCTTTCTGCAATTGCATATGGAAAGTGGGTCAGTGCTTTTTATGCTAATTTGTATTTTTTTTGTATTTTTTTGGTATTAATTTATAAATACGCTTATGTGTGTATGTGTGTATATATGTTATAAATTCGGATTAATTTTCTGAAGCCGAACGTTGGCGAGGGTCCGATAATGTCGGGCGATATAACCCCCGTTGCAACGACGCGCCCCGTCAATTTTTGGGTTACGTGACGTTGATCTGGTCATGGAGGAGTATAATATATGTGTGTATTGCAATAGATTTCAGACTGTTTTAGATACGCGTTAAAGAGAAAAAAATTTACTTGACAATAAAGTGTCTCGTACCATATATAGTACAAAAAAAATTACTTCTTTAAAAGTCGATAATTTTTTTTTTACATTCCATCTATATGAGAAGAGAATAGAAATATATAAAGAGTATATTCTGCTTTCAAAAAAGATCACAGTGATCTTTGTACAGTTATACGAGTTAATAAATATAATGATGAAGATAAGATTAAAGGAATCTCATTTCATGTATATGTATAGCTGTGAAATAAAATTAAGTAGATAAATAATATATTTATCTATTAGTACATTTGTAATAAAGACATTAAATAATAAACATTTATTATTTCTTCTTACAATCTTAATAAAAAGTTCTAAAGGAACTAAATCATTTAATAAGGAAGCCATGGTAAAAGGCAATAAATGAGCGGTTAACGTATAATATAAATAATATGGTGATTTAATACATTGTTAAAAGCAGAGAAAAAATAAACATAATAAAAATAAGGTTCGATGAGTACTTTAAATTAAATATAGTTATAACAATAATAATTAAGTAGTGTACACAGTACACGTTAATGATTTAAATTATAACAAAATCAAATATATTGGAGGATATAAAAAAATACATAATGAAAATCTGGAAGTAAAAACATATAAATACATAATCTAAGATAGATAGATATATATATAATAAATCATTTAAATTTATAAATATTTTTAATAACATTTTGATAACAGTATATATATCAATTTACAAGTGATTATTTATAATCGTTCTATAATTAATAAGAACTCTTCTTTCTGTCTCTCTCTTTCTCTTTCCTTATAGAATAAACATCTCAACAAAACTCAATATAGTTATGAAACATTTGTACTTTGATACACCTGAAATTTATATTGACCTTTGTTTATCAATTATTTTCAATTGGAGTTTCTAATATCTTTATGTATTAAGTTATATGCATTTTAATTTTATGATTTATCAATTTAATTCCTTTTACTCTGAAGAAACCAGTTTTAGTCTGTGAAACATAAAATAAATTTTTCATGATGCAGTTTTCTTTATAATGCATGATAGGATTTATTTATAATTCTTTGTAGCTATGTATAACAGTACATCATGCTTTTATATTGTAATATTTGTTATATAATAATGTATGTAATTGACAGTTTGTAATTTTGCAATGTTACTCATTTTTTCACTTTATGCCTGATAATCCATTTCAGAACTTAATAAATGTAAATATTTGTTCTTTTTTTTTAATATATGTTTCCTTCAAATTAAGAGGAAAAAAGCACATAGGAGGCTTCTCATGTGGAAATAATTGATTTCCTATAATCATGCATGCAAGTGAAAACATCATATGTGAGATATCGAGACGTCAAAGACATAAAATATCATAAGTGATAAAAATAAAACTCTTGGTATATAATTGTGAAATATTAATCCATTTTTTATACTCGAAATTTCAAAAAAATTTTATTTCTATTAATATCATCACTTGCAGAATATTTAAAAGAAATTTATGAAATAAATACTTTTAATGTAAGAATATTTCTTGTTTAAGTATCAATTTATAAAATAATTTGTAAGTAATCGAGTTGGTCTTATTTTTCTATTAAGATAATATTATTGGACTTCAGAGAAATAAGAAAAACTTAAATATTTTCATGACAAATATGTGTGTATGTGTGTACATATATGTACATATGTGTATATATATATATATATATATATATATATTATAAAGAAAGCTTTAGGGGAGATTTGATTAAAATATCTTTTAAGATTTTTGTTCTTTTATTGCAGTTATTTTGAATTACAATATAAAAAATGAAAAATTTTATAAATTTTTTTGCAAATGTCACAAAATAATATTAAAATTATATATTCAATTGTTTATTATTTATATTATGTCAAATATATATTATATATAAACAATAATTTGAAAATACAATATATATAGAAGTATATATTATTTAAATATACATATATATTATGCATATTATATTATATATCTCATACATTTATAAATATATTATTTACATTATGTTATTTATATAATATGTCAAAATTAATTAATTTTTTGTAATTAATTTTTATTTTTTTATTATTAACTTATTATTAATTTTTTTAATCATTTGCATTCGATCGTATATGGTAGAATAGGATGATTGATAGAATATATCTTTTCCTTTTCATTATTGTAATAAAGATACAAAATCAAATCAAATGAAGAAATATGAATGATCACGAACATCAATAAATGTCAATAGAGTCAGTAGATATCGGTATTATTTAATTAAAAATTTTATAAAAAATATTTTATATATTTTATAAAAGATTAGAAAAATTAATAAAAACATTAATGTTTTCATGTTTATTGATATTTGTTTGTATTTGCTTGGTTAACTTGGACTTGGTTTAACATAATCTTCCTATATATATCTGCATCTACATTTTCAGCACATTTTATGACAAAGATTTATAATTGCTCCATGAATCAAAAAGTTCAAAATTTCAGTACATTTTACCAATTTATATAGAATATGAGAATGTTGTATTAGCATGGAAAAAAATCTAATTTAATTCAACTTCATATATTGTATATGAATAATATTCTGTCTCTAATTTTATCGCATATTCTGAAGAGAGACAAATCATCTACAAAGAAGCTCTAAGATATGACATGATGGGTTATTTTGAAAGATAGTAATTGCTGAGATATTTAAACTTTTGTTGCATTTATTTTTCGTTATTAATTAATTTATTTGTTTTATTATAGATCAATTATTTATAATAACTTGTAAAATCGGTTAAAAAGTTTTTAACGAAAACTTTCGAGAAAATGTATGATGTGCAGTAGTGTTTTAGTAGTGATTGGTTTACATTATATTAAAACTGTACTTAGGACGTTTTTAAATATAAGATCGGACTATGAATAAATTTAAACATGTAAAATAATATAAATAATAAATATACAAATCACACAAAATACACACACACACACACACACACACACACACGCACACGCACACGCACACGCACATACAGGGTGGACCATTTTAATCCATCCAGTCGAATATCTCGAAAACCAAGCCCGAGCGAGAAAAATGTTTCAGACAAAAGTTGTATGGTTTCGAGGGGGCCATAAGATGGTACCATTGGTTTTGACCTTGAAAAGTCATTTGAAGGTCATGTGAAGGTCACTTCAAGTTTTTTAAATAGAACACCCTATATATTTTTACATATTCTTGTAGCTTATCTCGAGAGCTTTCCAAAACACTTATGACAAAATATTTTTCATTAAGTATTTTTTGAGTTATAAGGCTTCAAAGTTGCAGTATTTTGACATAAAATACAAGATATCTCGTAAAATATTCATTTTTTAATTATCTTACTCTAATACTTTTATGCACAGAATAATGAGACGAATCAATTGGTGTAAAGAAAACACATAATTATGTTAAAATAAAAATGTGTAACTGTTAGTTGCAAATTCAGATTTTTACTTTTTATGTAATTTATTGAAATTCTGTATAATATAGGGAGATGATCTCAATTATCGTTAAATGTCCCTCTTCTGTCGTCAATAAATTGATTGTTAAAACATGGTGAAGAAGTTTATCTTGAATCTGTTTTAAAAAAATTATTATTACTACTTATTATTAATATTGGGATTTTTAATATTATTAACTGTTTATTTACATAAAAAGTATTTTGAATCTGCACACTTTCTTTGTTAAGCCTTCATATTATTAAAAAGTGAAAAACGTGTTTCGAAACTGTTAGGCTAATTTGTTAAGAATTTATTTATGAATGTATGATGGTGTGAGAATTCTCTCTCTCTCTCTCTCTCTCTCTCTCTCCCCCCCCTCCCTCCTCTCTCTCTCTCTCTGCCTCCCCTTCACCTCCACCCCTCCCCTCTCCCCTTCACCTCCACCCTCCTCTCTCCCCCTTTTCTGCCCCCTCTCTTCCTCTCTCCCTTTTCTCCGCCTCTCCTCCCTCCATATTTTCCTTCCTCCCCCTATTTCCCTCTCCCTCTCCCCCTTTCTCCCTTTTTCCTCTCTTTCCCCCCTCTCTCTTTCTCCCCCTCCTTTTCTCCCTCTTCCCTTCTCTCTCCCTTTCTCTCCCTTTCTCCCCCTCTCTCTCCTCCCTCTCTCTCTTTCTGTTTAGGATTTGCGCGTTTCTGAAATGAATATTACAAGAAAGTACTAATATAAATGAGATCATATGTGAATATAAAATAGTATATATGTACAATAGAAAAATATAAGACCGAGGCAGCGCACGCGCATTTCTATGAGTCGATAATACATATACCATCGAGCCAGCCAACACCAACATCGTGTTTCGCATCGATAATCTCGATGTGAACATCTCAAAATCGTTAAAAGCGTAGGACTCGTATGCATTTTGTTAGCGTTTTTTTTCTTTTTTGAACCCTATAAATGATATTACATATTAAACCGATGGTTTGCACAATCCGAGGTATCTCAAATTTGATATACTGTTATAAATAAGATGTATTGACGTTTATAAATATCGGTCTCTTTTTATACAACAATCTTATAGAAGAAGATTGATATTGCTGTCTCGTTTATTTCAATATCACTTGCAAAATACCAAGATTTTTTCGACACTTTATTCTGCTTATGAGAAAGTATCAGTACTTCGACAAATATTTCTGTCGTAACATTCCTACTACCAGAGAATCAAATTCAAATATATTACACAGTTAATCTGTTACGTTAATTTATTACTCTAGTCTTAAACTTATTGTTTTTACTAATTAGCAGGAAATTAATATTAAAGTTGAGGATGTTAACTTAATATTATATACAGAGTGATTCTAAATAAATGCGAAAAATTTTAAGAGATGATTCTTTGTCAAAAATTAAGGGAGATTTTATAAACAAAGATTACTTATTATTTTTCTCATCCTTTCAAAAGAATGAAAGTAGCAATTCCCATTCAATTTTTTATGAGAATTTTTTAACAGGTCGGTATATGGTAATCTAAATATATTCGTTAGAAAGCTTGACTCCTTTAAAAACTTTTTAATTTTTTATATTTTTTTCGTAAAATCAATAGTTTCAAGTAAAAAAATAAAATACATTATCATGTATAGTTTCATGTTCTTATAATGATACAGGAGGATTAAATAGATAAAAATAAGTATTTTTGCTAGTGCAAAATGTACACTAAATTTTATTTTCTTAACTTAATCAAAAGGAAAAGGGTCAGTAAGGCCGATTTTTTAGCTAGGGTCAGATCTGTCTCAATGTGTATGATTTTGATCCTTTATTATGTCTCATAATTCTCTCAAATAATTTTGTCATAAAGCCATTTGATTCATTATAATGGTTGTCTGAATTTTCTCTATTTATAACTCTTGCTTCAATCATGTTTGTTTTCAAATAATTAATATTGATGTCGCACTATTATGCTTTCTCAAAAACTTTGCCTACATATGATCTACAAAAATATGTCAGAATCGTTCTTTTCATTGAATGCGCTCATATTATAATCAAGCATTATTTTATTGCTTCACATAATGGTGAATGTTATTGTAAATATACAATATTATTAATATTATTGTAATATAATATTAATAATGTATATAGAGTATCCGGTAAAGATTGAATCAACGCTTGTGAGCAGATAGATCGCATTAAATTGAACAGAAAAGTCCTTTACCATTTTGTGATTTTCGCAATAATTATTGAGAAATTAATTTAAAAATATCGAGCAATTCGCGCCAATATATTAGCACTCTGCGAAAAGACACCCGCTGTAACGCGGTTGCTAGGAGCACAGCGAAAAGAGACAGCCCACTGTTACAGGATTACTTATGCGTGTGACAGCGGGCTGGCTTTTCTCGCCACGTGCTAATACTCACACAAATTGGTCGATATTTTTTAATTAATTTCTCAATAATTATTGCGAAAATCGCAAAATGGTAAAGGACTTTCATGTTCAGTTTAATGCGTCCTCACCTGCTCACGAACGTTGATTTAATCTTTACTGGACACCCTGTATATAATTATATTATTATTATTAATATTACATATTTTCGGTGCTTTAAACGGAACTATTTTTAAAATCGATAGAGAACTCTAATTTAATTTAAAATGTTTTTGTAAAGTAATATATATGTAAAATACTATGTACACACATATATATATATATATATATATATATATATAAAATATAACAGAGTTTTAATGCGTTTTCACCTGCTCACGAACGTTGATTTAATCTTTACCGGACACCCTGTATATAATTATATTATTATTATTAATATTACATATTTTCGGTGCTTTAAACGGAACTATTTTTAAAATCGATAGAGAACTCTAATTTAATTTAAAATGTTTTTGTAAAGTAATATATATGTAAAATACTATGTACGCACATATATATATATATATATATATATATATAAAATATAACAGAGTAGTAAAATCAAAAACTTGTAAGTTTAATATAAATCACAAATTTTCTTAAATTAATGAATTAATCATATCTTATAAACATATTTCACATATGTTATAATATTCGAGGATATTTAGAGTATACATATATATATATATATATATATATATATATATATATATATATATATATAGGACTCAGTATATAAGATCATTCTGTGAGAATATCTTATATTGTTAGAGAAACATCACATTTCGTCATTATAAAGCGAGGGAATTATATTGAAAACATTGTTGGAAGATAATTCTTTCATTATGCTGTTTTCTTATCTTTTTACATCACGTACACAGGCACAGAAATTGCCTTGAGAATTGCCTATGAATTTTCACGTGTATTAAAATATGTTCGGCGCTCGTGCTTGTCTCTAAATATTTGCGTGCTTGTCTCTAAATTATGCATTATGATTGTCGATTATTTGAAAAACACTAACGTTATCGTAAAACAGAAGAAAAATTATTATTTAAGAAATTCTTATTAATAATAATAAAACTCTACCGAAAAGGGGACTTAGCCCTACTTAGCCTTACTTTGACGTTAACATATATTGTCAAGATCTCCTTCTTGAGTAACCACTCAACAATTTTAGCCGTTGGTCATGGTTTATTAAAAAGATATAAACAAGAAAAGTTTCACAAATTATACAGTAATTTTCGAGTACTTTATACATTTTCATGCTTTTAATGCGAAACGACGTTTATTGTATGATTTCATATAAGTTTTTGTTTGATTTTTTGATTAAAGTTGAAAACACATGTGGACCACGTATAATAATAAAATCGATGAGTATAATTCCACATAAGCTTACATAGAAGCGGGTGAGGAATACTTTTGCTTTACTTCTCAGAAAAAGGTTGGGTTAGATTAGGTTAGTTTTTTCAAGAAGGTGCAGGGGAGGGGTTCTACCCAGTTTACGCGTTTGATTTACTATACATAAGTAACTTTGCTAAGAATACATTTTATAAAATGTACATAGTGTCTGAAATTATATACATAATTCTTGGAAATTCTTTTATTAATAAATTAACAACGAGCGACAGTTAAAAGCTTTCGAACGTTACTCAGGTGATGACTTTGACAACATATGTCAAAGTCAAGATCATTAGAGTTGGCTGCCCGGTATTTTTAGCTATATTATAAAAGCGCGATTTTCAAATAAGTACACAAAATTATATTAATATTTAAAAGTAAATTATATTGAAAAAGCAAGTTTGAAAATAATATATTTTGTACTACTATTATTTTCTTAGCAAATTTATATAACAAGTGTGCATGTGTTTATGTGTTCATATGTATATGTGATGTCTACAGAGAGCCTAATTTGAAGTTAGTCTTCAATAAATTTCAGAACAAAAATATTACATATTAGGTACATTTTATATATATATATATATATATATATATATATATATATATGCAGGATGTCCTATTTTAAATTTCCCAGGCTTTGATTATACAAATATGGACTGCTAGTACTCCCACTTTTCCCATTAGAGCGAGAGGTTTTGTATTCAACATTGATTGATTTTCAGCGCCACTATCAAATACTAAAAGCTTAAGAGATTCAAATCATGATGTCATATTAATTGTAGAAATAGTAATGATAATTTAAATTTTGAAAAATTTATTAGATATGTATGATATTTATTATATTTTTTATCTTTTATTTTTCACATTTTATAACATTTCTACATACTTATTTTAGTTCGCCGTTTTCTCGTTGGTATTTTATAACGCTGCAAGCGCTTAATGTTGATAACAGACCTGAAGTTTGCGTTAGCAATCCATATATGGTTATATAGTATAGTCAAAGACCCCAGGCAAATATCTCGAAAAATATGAAAGATACGGAAAAAAATTTCAAATAAAAGTTGTTTGAAGGAAAAAAGATAGTTCCATTTAACAAACAAATTTAATGACCTTGGCATGTACATTCGAAGTCAAACTAATAGCTCTATCTTTTTTCCTCTTTGAGCCAAACAACTTTTGTCCGAAACGTTGTTCCATATCTTCTATATTTTTCGAGATATTTGCTTGAGGCATTTAAAATAGCACATCCTGCATATATGTATCCAATATGTGATTTTTTTGTTTTCTGAAATTTACTTACGTGAAAGAATAACTTCAAATATGATAATAATAGTAATAGTAGTAATAGTTTATTTACTTCATTTTATTTTTGATTATTTTTTTTTTATTTTAATTTATTTACTTATTACACAATGAAAGGAAATAAAGAATGCGATTTGTAGTTTTCTAATATAGATTAATAATGATATATCAAAGATAAGAATATATGTATAAAATACATCTTATACCGATGTATACATATTTGTATTTACCAACATATTAAAATGTTATATTTTTTAATTTTATTTTTTGTCTAATTTTATATTTTATATTTTTGTTAGATTAATGTCTTTTTTGCTTAAAAATGTAGAAATTTTAGTTACGTAGCTCAAATATTTTGGGCACATGCATTATCAATATTGCACGCAACTATTCAAATATACATATATCTTTATATTATACAATTGTAAACGTACTTATTTTTTAAATACCTTATATAATATTGTAAATTTTATAAATATTCTGTATTCTGTTTAGGATTGATAATAGAAGTTTCTTGAATTACATTTTTTGGGACGAGATTATATACAAAGAAAACAGAAGGGAGAACAACTATAGCAATGCAAGGTGCGTATATATTGTTGTTGCTATTGCTATTACTATGAGGATGTGCGTATGTGCGAAAGAGAAGAAAAAGGGAGCAGAAATTAGAGAATGTTTTCTTAATAATCCAAATAAAGAAAATGATAGTCAAAAACTAATTCACAGAGCAAGCAAAAAGACTTATTCGAGAAAGCTTTGTTTGCCTACAATCCCTATTGTTAACAGCATCGTCTGTCTACATTTGGTGATAGTTTTGATTATCACATATATCATATATATATATACACATAGTAAATAATTATAGATTTTTTACACTAAACAAAAAGCGATGTGAGATGAATTTTATTTTTCATGAATATAATATTGTAATTTATATATAAAATTGTATTATGTAATTATAAACCTCTATCGATTCTTATTTTTTTATTTATTAAGGAATGTTTAAATCTAACTTTTATTACGTATATAAGATACATGTATGCAATAAAATCATATGTGCGGAATAATGTTATGTGTACAATATTTAATTTTGTGTTCATATGTTTAATGTATATACGCAAATGTACATTTGTATATTAAATTATTACATACGTGTGCGATAATGCTGACAGACAATCTGGATTATCGTCGAAGTTATTGACAAAACGATGTAGGTCAACGAAACTGTAGGTAATTGAAATTGTAGGCAAATGGAGCTTTTCCCAATTATTCCCGTTCGTTGAACCTTGTTTCGAAAAGAACCGACTTGATTTCTTTTATTGCGCAGTCCACTTTCTGTGAAACAATGATATAATATTGTTCAGGTTTTTGATTCGATTTAAGCGATGTAAATATATAATAAGTTTGATTTGTAAGGCAGATTCGTCAAAAAAATAAGTAGTGTGCTTGTTGTAAGTTTATTTTTTTTTCTTAAAAACAACTTTGTACACTAATTAATTCCTCTCATTATTTTATGCATAAAAGTATTGAGGTAAGATAATTGAAAAATATTTTACAAGATATTATTATATCAAATTAAAGTATAAAATATATCTCATAAATATTCAATTTTTAACCATCTTACTTTTATAATTTTTTACGCCGAACATTTACGCAAAGAATTGATTGATATAAAAAAATTGAGGTGAATTAAATTCCATTAAAAAAACTAGATTGATCTTCATATGATCTTAACACCCACAGTCAAATTAATATCCCATCTTTTTCCCTCTTTCGAACCAAACAACTTTGATTTGAACATATTTCTTATGTCATTTCAACCGTCTCCTATGAAGATAAAAGGGGTGATAGATTAAAACGAGACACTCTATGTACTACAAACTGAACGTTGATGACGTAGCTTAAGAAAATAGGAAGAGAGCGAAGACATAACTGGAAGCTTCAGCTTTCTTTAATGAAAGAAAATGGAAATAGCTAGAACATTTGAATGTTTGATTATTTGAATATATCAAATTTCAATTCTGTTATAATGTCATTACACAAACGCGAATAGAAAGAGAAATATTTTCAGCTCTCGATTATTATCTTTCTTTTTTTATCTACTATATCTTCAATGAAGCCATATTGAATTATGACGGAAGCGAGAAATCACATAAATTTTTTTTCTTGCAAAATACATTTTATTTTACAATTTTGACGTATTTTATTAATCTATGTAATCTATGAGTGGTAACGTTTGAAAAAACTTATTTATTTTGTGTGATATATTTCGCAAGAAATTATTTCTTGCTTTTGAAGTCATAACCAGAAGTCTTAAACTAAAGAATTGTAATGAGATTAGTTTCGGATGTTTTCGAAATCACTAAATATTGAATTACAAATATATTATAAATAATTTGTATAAATTCTATTAATCTAGTTTGCTATTAAAATTGTTATATACGTTGCTTTTAAATTAACTTTCAAACAGTGAACGGCAGAAGCTATGTCAATTTTGACACTTAACAAAATGTATGCACATCTCAGATTAAAATTTTATAATAAATTTTAATTAATTTTTATATATTATACATAGTGTTCTTAAGTATTTTCTCAAAATATTATTTGTACGTATCAATTAAATCATATAACATATGTTAAAAATAAAACTTATTGATATATTTTTGTACATGAATGCATACATAAATCTATATATGCATATATATTTATATTTATATTACGGCACGTTTTTTGTAAAATTTCTTAAGATGGTCATGAGTGACTCGGCGTGTCCGTTCGGCAGAGGGATAAGCGATCACGAGAAATGCGAATGAAACGAAATTTAACATGATTCGTTCAATATCGAAAGTAACATTGACCCCGATCCAAATCTCGGGTCCTACTTATTAGAAAAGATACTTTAGGTCGCACCTGTGTATCTCGCACGAAACCGGTTCAGGAACGTTAACGATGGGATGCGCTTACTTTTCAGACAACGCGGTAGTGGACAACTTCGCAACTTCGGCGAATCCTTTTACAGGCATCAAAGGTTGAGTTTGGAGAAGAAAGAGATTTCGCTCGCGGAGCGAGATCTAGATGCTAGATAGGATCAATACGAGGAGGAAGTAGAAGAAAGGAAAAGAGCGACAGTAAGAAATAGAGAGTTCTGACAGAAAATTTGCGAGAAAAACTGAGAACAAGATAAGGGAAGAAAGAGGGATGGGCGCTGGCATGGGTAGGAGTGGCACGAGTGGCGGTCTTCTCGAGGCACTTCCCACAGGAACTCCGTTCCACGTGGCCATGCTTGGTCTCGACAGTGCCGGAAAAACAACCGCCCTGTACAGACTTAAATTTGATCAGTATCTTAATACTGTGCCGACCATCGGTTTTAACTGCGAGAGAATTCGCGGCGGCATCGGAAAAGCTAAAGGTACGTTTACCTTAATTGTGTCTCTTTTTTTTCCTTAATGGTCACATATGAGTCATTTTGACCTATCTATATTTTAACAAAATATTCTAAGAGCCTTAATCAATAAAAAAATGTTTCAAATTTATTTTTTAACTTGTGTTATACATGATCATTTTCTACATATGTCGATGAATATATATAAATTTTTGTAGATTTTTTCAGGCACTCTGAGATAGCTAAAAGTGCAACAAGACATTCTGATTCATATGTAATTAGGAACAGGATAAAAAAAGTGTGACCTACAAGGGTTAATTATTTATTTACAAAATTTAATAAATTAAAGTAGTCTTAAGGGGATACCGAAGTACCGATCGAATTCTAACTTAACAAAACAATATATTTATTTAATATAAAAGTTGCAATTTATATATATAATATCTATGATAAATATATACATAAAATAAAATAGGTTCTCCCCTCTCAGAATTGCATGAAAGAATATTTGTGAACTTTTAGAAATGAGCTTAGAAGCCTAGAAAAAAAGTATTTCTTTGAAAACAAATGTTGTGCTGCACAACATTTGTTTTCAAAGAAATACTTTTTTTCTAGGCTTCTAAGCTCATTTCTAAAAGTTCACAAATATTCTTTCATGCAATTCTGAGAGGGGAGAACCTATTTTATTTTATGTATATATTTATCATAGATATTATATATATAAATTGCAACTTTTATATTAAATAAATATATTGTTTTGTTAAGTTAGAATTCGATCGATACTTCGGTATTTCCTTAAGTATATTTTTACTCTTTTTCTCGCATTTTTTATTACTTGAATTAAATTAAATTTCCTTTTTTTTGCATTATTTTCTCGTTATGTACAATTTCAATTTTATCATTTGCATCACATATGCAATTAAAATAAATATAACAACTGAAATTATATATAAGTACATTTCTTCTTCTTACATTTGCTTCTTCATTTTAAATTGATTGCGTCTGATTAAGTACTTATATACTTATTTTTTGCTCTACATAAATTATATGTCATTATAATTTTTAAGGATCTATTTTCAACATTACGACTGCAACAAATTTTGAAAGTCGCCTCTGAAAGATATCGATTTCAGTTTGATCAAGTCACACTGATACTGCGAAATTGGACTCAGACAAAAAATAAAGAAACCTATTTCACTGGTGTTGCTTTGAGACGATTTTCAACGTGAGAAAATCTCAATGAGATTTCGAGAAGGGAGGGAGAAGTCAAATTTTAAACATTTATGGTCGTATAATATACATAGATCATAGATAGACCTTTAACGTCATAAGATGTTTTCTTTTTCTGTTTCATCGATGAATTTCTCTTTTCGAGAGTTATAATCAAGTGATGTCACCTTTGTCAGGGGTTTCCATTTAAAAAATTTAATCTCCTTACTTTGAAATCTCTCGTTAAGATAGAATGCGATTTTTTGCATGCTGAAAATCATTTAATGTTTTTGAATGTAGGTGTTAATTTCCTTGTATGGGACGTCGGTGGACAGGAAAAGTTACGACCGTTATGGAAGTCATATACGAGATGCACAGATGGTATCATTTTCGTTGTTGACTCCTGCGACACCGAAAGGCTCGAAGAGGCAAAAATGGAACTTACTAGAACAGCGAGGAGTCCGGATAATGCGAGTGTGCCGATTTTAATTCTTGCCAACAAACAGGATTTACCTGGTATATAATCAATATTTTATAAACCATAGACGTAGAAAATATAGACTGTGTATATTTATGTTCGCGGACCAAAATTAGAAAAAGAAAGCAATATTTGCTTTCCATTTTCACACAAGTGGAGTGACTAAGTCTAAAGTTATGTGAATATTTTATATCAGGTAATGACATTATTTGCTTATTTTGGTGACAAAGTTAGGCATAATAATACAGATTTATAATCTCACTTTCATATATATATATATATATAAGGGTTTATTATTCAATTTATTATATTGTCTAGAGTATCTTTAACCTTTAGAGGACGGGAAACCAATATTTTGACTTTGAACTATTTTCACTTTAAATATTTTACATAAGAGTCTTTTTAGTAATTCAAATTCAAATTTTATTTAAAAACTTAAGTTTTTGCAGGTTACATCTGTTGATGATATACTCATATATATTTTAGTGAATATATATTTTTTGGCTATTTTTTTCATTCGAAACTAAGATAAAAGATGAACTCTTTGATAATTATAATTTTATAATAGTTCTGTGGAATTTTTCTATTTTTGTTACCGTACCGGACGGGAAGCCAATATATTGGCTCTATAAGAGTCGCTTATTTTTCATAGTACAACACTATAATAAAGATATAAACAACGGGTTAATTAAAACGACCTGACTAGCCAAAATTATTCAATTTATTCACATGACGTTTCGACCATATGGTTGTGGTCCTTTTCATCCTTCCCTGATTTTCTCCTCTATTTCCCTTTCTCTCTCTTTTCTCTTTCTTTTCCTTCTTCTTTTTCTTCTTTTTATTACTCACTCATTTATTTTTTTACTCACTCACTTACTCATTTACACACTTATCTATAATATAAAATATCCTTGTTTTTCCTTTTTTATTTCTCTTTTATCTCTTTATTCTTTTTTATGTTTCGTTTCCTTTATCTTGTTTTCTGTATCTCTTTCTTTTTTTCTTCCTTTTTTTCTTTACTTTTTTGCCATCTTTTCTCTATTAGTTTCTTATTTCTTACTCTCTTCTTCCTCATTTTTCTCTTGTTCTTTTTTTTTCTTTTTTTCTTATTTTTTAATTTTATTTTTTTTTATTTTTCTTGTTTTGCTTCTTATTTCTCTTCTTTTTCTTTTCTATCTGTCCCTCTTTCCTCCTCCCTTTTTTATTTTCATTTTGCTTCTTTTGTTTTCTTCTTCTCTCTTTATTTCTTTTTCTTTTAACTTTTTATTAATTTACTAAATTTGATTAACATTAATTTCGTTTTTGTTTTGGAATGTAGTTTAGAATGTAGTTTTATCTATCTATATATATCTATCTATATTATATAAATAGTTTGAAGAAAGAATTTTTATATAATATAATTAGTAAGTAAATAATAGGATATATAGTAGATGTAATTCTAGCTTGATTATTTTACTTCATTTTGTTAATAAGCTGTTGTTTATAATCTAGGCGCGAAAGAAGTCGGCGAACTGGAAAAGCATTTGGGAGTATTGGAACTAACTGGAATGCCTGGTAGTTCTTGTATTCGTGTACAACCAGCATGCGCTATTACAGGCGAAGGACTCCACGAGGGCTTAGACACATTATATCAGTTGATTATAAAGCGACGCAAGCTGGCTAAACTAAATCGGAAACGAGCCAGGTAGGCCAGGGCGTCGGAAGACTGCACATGCGTCTTCTGATATTGTCAATCGCCGACAGTTTCTCCTCTAGCAACACTTTCCACAACTTCCACTTCATCTTTCTTTCCCAATTGTGAGGGAGAAACAACACAGTGACTTGAAAGAAGCGAATGGTGTCAATAATCTTTTTTGATTTTTGTTCGCATTGAAACTAATGCTCTGTTAAACTGATGTAAAGTTTGCGTTGAGCTTTTGTATGTGTGTGTATGTGTGTATGTATGTTTGTACATATAAATATATATCAGCTGTAGAGCTGCATTGATATATAAAAAAAAAATGAGAACGAAGGATTTTAATGACTATTGTTCCTCTTTCTGTATTAAATTGTTGCATATAATGAATTTTTTATTAAAAGTTGAAAGAATTGTTATTTAAATATGTACAATGGAATTTTAACTGAAATATGTTAACCAATATATTATAGCTGCAAGTGTATTCAGTTAATTGCTCAAGTAATCAGAGATGAACAAAAAATGAAGAAACGGTTTTTCAATTGAAATAGTTTGAGATATCGATAAACTTTTTTATGTCAAATCGATAAAAAAATATTAATTTATCACTTAATATTTAATAGTGCTTTCGGCACTATTTACAAGTGAATTTACAAATAGTATATTTATATTTTACTATATGATGATAGGAATTTGTTTTGGTAATAGAGTGATATGGAATTCAGTGGATTAACTTACGTTAAGTTAAATTTATTTTGTATATGCAACAATACATATGATTAAAATAATCATAAATATAAATGTGTGACAATGCTAGTCGACAGAAAATTTTATTATTGTGGTAAAGGAAAAATTCATATGAAAGTGGTATATAAATGTAAGTAAAAATTTGTAAATAAATTGGAAAAATTATAATTTTATGATGGCACAAATTTAAGATGCATATTAACACAAACAACGAAGTTGGTCAATGTAGAAAATCTGTGGTCATATAACGTCTTAAATTATCTAGCATTTTAGTACATGCTACTATCGTTATATATATTATTATTACTACAATATAATTGCTCTCATATATTTTTCGAATATGAAACAATACGGCAAAATATGTTCTACTTACATATGCAAAGAATCGACTGCTTATTTCTTAAAGTTCATATCTATTTGTAAAGCTTTGGTTATGAACATAAATGTATAAATGTATAAATGTATTTGTTATTAAGGAAACACGATTATTATTACAAGATACAATAAAGTGCAATTTTATTAATTTAATTTTCTTCTATATATAAAATTAATCTAAAAATCTAATAAATTAATGTGTGTTTGCAATCAATCGAATTATGTTCCTTGTTGAATAATCGTTATATATTTTTTACAAAATTCCTTTTCTCTACTTTTGTATTTCTATATTATATATATTAAAGATGTAAAAAGGCGATGTTAATCATATTTACGAATTTGAATTGAACGAAAACTAACAATAAGAAAATTTTAATTGTAAACATACTATCTTTTTTATTTAAATTTATAGTATTTCAAAATTTTAAAAAACTTTTTTTAAGCTCTTTTTTATTCAAAATTAATTATAGTAAAAAATTACGCTTTATATCAGGATATTTCTATCAAAATTTTATATACATAATTATAAGATGGTGTCATTGGTTTGATTTTAGTCGTTTGAAAGTCACCTGGATCACTTTCAATTTCTTAAATGGAACAGGAGAGGGGGAAAAAAGGGGATTTTTCATTGCTTTTTCTTACAGCTTACTTCGATGAGAGCTTTCCGAAACACTATAATAAAGTATTTTTTGGAGTTATTAAGTATTTGGAGTTTTCGAATTATGAAGTTCGAATGTTACAGTATTTTGGCATATAAAAAGTAAGTATCTTATAAAACATTCAGTTTTTGATAATTTTACCTTAATACTTTTATATCCAGAATGATCAGTTGGTGTGAAGAAAACACAGTCGTTTTAAAGAAGAAATACGTAACTGCTCATTGTAAATTCATATCTGGTATCTTTTAAAATGTAACATTTGTATCGCTTTTATTATATTTTAATATAAAATAATGTTTGTAAAAAATATGAATTTTAAGTATTTAACTTGATTTTGTGTATTAAAAAGTCTGTCTCTTGTGTTTTATTATGCTAATTTGGTTACGTTTTCAATGATAATATTTTTATTTTTTTTTTCTTTTCCTGGATGTGCTTTTATTCTTGATTCAAAAGTATATTATTTGACCTCGTTGCATTTACTTCGATATTGCTACATTTGCTTTAAAATGTTAAATCGAAATCATCTGGCAATTTGGAACGATATGTGACAAAGTCGTTGTGCTTGCAGTAATCGGTGAAAAAGGTGAGATATTGGATTTCTTCGTCCGTCGGTTTCGGCAGAAGCAACAACGGCTTCGTCTTTACCGCGATAGGCATCGAACGTCGACTTAATGGTCGCTTCTTTTTTGTAGGTGGTTCCATGATGCGGTTCAGCGCATCCAATAATCGATGCATTAGTTGAAACTAAGTAGATATACAAATTATAATCAAAATCATTATATTAGTTATGTACAGGATGTTCTTAAAGTTATCTATATTTCAGTGAAATTAGAGATATTTTAAAAAATTGTTATACATTGCCATAATAATATTGTCTATTATGTTATACAAATTCTTGTATTTAAGTATAATAAGTTCTTGTATAAAAGTTCAATTGTTTTACATGATTTTTTAATTAATATTTTTCTCTCTTTTTTTCTTTTCAAATTCATATCATTGATCGATTGGGGTAGGCTAAAAAATATTTCTATCGGCAGTCTCGTTTATATATCTTTGATATTGGGAAATTTATTTTTATTATTTAATTCTTTGTTTATATGTTAAATTTGAACTGAAAGAAGGCTATGTGTAATAATTTCTTTGCCTAAAGAGATACTTTTCAATAAGAAATAAACGGTAGTCTCGTTTATATATCTTTGATATATAAACGAGACTACCGTTTATTTCTTATTGAAAAGTATCTCTTTAGGCAAAGAAATTATTACACATAGCCTTCTTTCAGTTCAAATTTGACATATAAACAAAGAATTAAATAATAAAAATAAATTTCCCAAGAAAAGTCAGACTCAAAATCTTGAGGGGGGGGAGTTCCTATAGTCCCCCCCCCACTGACTACAACATTGTCATTGATGCAATTTAGTAACACAAGGTAAACATTAAGAATACTCTGTATATAGAATAATTAAATAAAATATTTTGTGCAATTAATGCAATCATTATTATTTAAGATATTTGCAAAGTTTTGTATTTTTATCGGGGGTAAAATATATAATTTTAAATTTGAATTCTACCTTTTTCGCTGCATCTTCCGCCTCCTTTATAGTTTTTGTTTCTTGTCTGAATCCTTCCTTTTCGCAAGCTTGGACAATTTCACGAGGTAAATTGTCCAACTGACGATTATAATCTTCGTGTATTCTTTCGATCCATTTCATCATTGAGAAGCTATCGAGATTTGCATCGTTTGGGCCCACACAACTCTCATAAGTGTCTTCCACGAAAACACGAAGATAAAGCACTTCTTCAGAGCAGACAAGATTTCGAAAAACATTTCGGAGAAGATAATTGGCATGTTCTTCAAGGTTTGCAGCTCTAGCCTCCGCTTTGCTAATGGAATTCTATTAAATACTTCGACTCGTAAAACTAATCGTCAATGATGAAAAGTTAATTGTTGCAACAAATTGAAAAGAATTAATAGATTTTAAAGACTTTTTAACATTATTTTTGAAAACGATACAGTATTTAAGGAAATTATATAAAGTTTAACATATATTTTTAAATGAGAATAATTTATACGAATTGAATTTGGATTGACCAGTGAACTCCAATCCTATACTGGAATGGCTAGTCCTTTGAAAATCTAAAGAGCGAGAGAAAAAAATGGCCATCTCTCTTTTTGTTTAGCAAATTCTGATTGGCCAATGATTTTCTATGATCTTTTCTACTTTCTAAATCATTATGTTTATAGTTGATACAATTCTTTATTGCACAATATTGTTAGATTGTTAATCTCCTTCTATTTTATTTTATAATTTTGTTAATATTATAGTTATTAGCTGATTGTATATTACCATAGACCTAAAGTATATGGACTGCGCAATGCAATTCAAAAGTGAGTCTCAGTGTGGAAAAAGAACAGCACAAATTTGCGGCTAATATCTGTCTTCTTTTAGTCAACATCAAAACATATAATAGATAGAGAGGTAATTTGCGGCCACTTGCTATCTCGCTCTTTTTGTGGAGTCAGTTTCATCTACGGCTAAAATAGGGATAGTGTAGTCCATACTTTAGGTCTACGGTTATTACTACACATTTGAATAAGCTAATGTTTTTTAATTCGCATAGTACAAGATTAGAAGAAGAGGGAGATGGCAGTTTTTTCTTTCTCACTCTCTACATTTTCAAACAAACTAGCCATTTCAGTATAGGATAGAGTTCACTGGGATTGACATATACTTCTAGATCGTCGATGGTTGAAGTGATCTCATCGATTTCCTGCTTGATCTGTATTTCCGTTGCAGTGATAGTCATAGCCATGTCCGCCATTGGTGCAGCGAGCGATTCCAGATGAATAAGTGCGTTCAAATTTTGCGTTTCCATTGCTCGAAAAATGCGGATTAAATCGAAAGGATCTTCGAAATAAAGCTCAGTGGGGCCAGCATCACTAACATCCTGCTCGAATAATTCTAACATGGGAAAAAAATAAGTTTACATTTTTTCGAATAAATTATTATTGAAAATATGTATAAAGGCTTACTTCTTGCAACCATACTATAATAAATGATGTTAAAAGTAAAAATAATTCTATAAATAATTTTTTTATGTATAATAATTCTCAAAAAAATTATTAAATTGTTTTTTTTGTAATTATCAGAATATTAATGTTTATAAATACGTCAATTTTAGATATATATATAATCAAATAATTAAAAACACAGAACTTTTTCAGCACATTTTTCTAATCTATACCATCGAAATAATGCCATGCAAAAATGACGACATGCAAATTAATTAAATTTGATAATGCGAGAAAAAGATTTATACGATTTTTTGCTACAGTATCTTAACACAATGGCTATGGGACAAAAAAGTCTTAAAATCTTTAATTTTATTTCCTACATTTAGGATAAAAAGAAAATCTAAATGTACTATTTGGAGTCACCTATTAGGTCTTCCAAAGAGGCGTCTTCATCCGGTGTTTTATATTTGCTAAACAAATTTGTAGCATCAATGGAGACAATAGTTTTTTCTGAATCCAATCGGGAAAGCCAGTCATGCTTTATTTTCCAAGGAATAGGTGATACTCGGTAAAGGAAAATTTGACACATTTTTGCTGTTCTCCAATTTTCTTCCCAAAAATAAACATCTAGTCTGCGTTGACCGAATTGCTTGGAAAGTTCGTTTCTTTCAGTACTGATTACTTCCGTTAGCTTCACCTCTTGTTCCGCTTTTTCTAGCATATTCATACTTTTTTCATGGTCTTTTGACAAGAATTCTTCGAAGCCGCTTATGTATCGTTCACTATAATACTTTCATGAAATGATAAAATGAATAAATTTATATCAAAATATTATTTGATTAATTTATATTGTATCACTAAAATGCTTCTCGCGCGTATATAAAGTATTATTATCTAAATTTATAATTGTAGTTGACTACGATTGATATGCGAAAATGTATAAGAAAAATTGTTGTATGGAATATCATTATTATATATATATTATAATATATATTATAATGTCATTAATTACTTTTTTTTTGACAACACTTGTGCTAATAAAATCAATAGTATTTAAAATTTTATATAAACCGTATTAATACATACTTTATTTAAATTTTATTTATTTAAATGTAAATAATTTATTTAAATCGTTAAAAAAATTCGATATTTGATTATAGTGATATAAAAGTGATGTCCCTTTTGATTAGTTATATTTATTAATTAAATTCGCTTTAATTAATGGTTTGATGAAAAAAAAACTTTTCCATTTGAGATGATTGACGTTATTAATATTTAAATAAAATGTATTTTGTGTAAATGTCATTATTGAATAAATATCATTTATAGGAATATTAATAAAAAATTTTTTATTATATCTTTCATACCTGGATCTTTCGCAGTCGGCGTGATTCTTGCTCGAACTGTTGATCGATATGGATGTAATCATCCTTTTCTTGACCAATGAGATGTTTCATTTTCAGTATCTCTCGTATATTTTCAATGTATCGTTTCAATGAGAACTTTTCTCCTACGGGTCTACCAGATAATTCTATAAAGTACTGCGGATCCACATCCGTCATGGTGATTACTTTATCCGGATCCTTGTATTTTTTTCTATTTATTTCAACACCTTCCTATCCAAAATTTTTGCAAAATTTTACAATGTACTTTTTGTGTAGGTTTATGATATTTATATTTCAAATAAGTATATAAATAACAATAAAAGAAGAAATATGAAATTAAATATGTAGTTAAACCTCATTATACATATATAAGTTTTTAAAATTAAATTCTTTAAATATTATATTACTGATTAATTGGATATTTGAGAAAATATAATTTTGTATTAATTAAAATCTAAGTGTAAATACCTAACATAATGCATTTGCTTGATCATTTACATTGACATAACATAAAATCCCTAGTAAAGAATAATAATGCAAATATAATATATATATAATATATAATATATAATGTATATATAATATATAATGTAATATATTATAATAAAAATAATGAAAATAAGTAATTTTATTGTTGCTTTTTATTTAGCTAGAAAATCTGTTTTGAAAATTCAAAGGTTTTGAAATCTTATATATACATATGCATATATAAAGAATCAGAAAAAGATTAATATGATTTTCATCCCTGATAGAAATATTTTACTGAAAATATAATAAAATTTTGTTAAAAATATCTCTCAATTGACCCTGTTTTATTATTATTTCATCAATATTTTAATATTATTTTAATATTTTCAATTTAATTCAATAAATTTCATAATATTTAATATTTTAAAACTCTTTTATTATTTTGCAGCAGTATATTTTAACTTTCCTTATATTTCACAATGTCAGTATTTACATTAAATTTCTTCATACAGAAAATTAATAATTTAGTTTGAAGTACATATTCAGTGATTTTTCAATAACTTTTCTTTCACTTTTCATCAATTTCATAATACTTTCAGCAAAATATTTCTACCAGAAATAATAAATTAATTAAATTTTTGATATTATTTATGACAAACCTTAATTTTTAAGAGCACTTATGACAAAAACATACAATAAAAACTTTTTTAAATTAACTGTTTCTACAATAAAGATTATATATGGGAGAAATTTGTTCCACACCATAGAGTTCGAAGCTGTAACTTACATGCAATTTTTGCAGAATATTTGAAGATTGCAAAGTTATGTATTTTTGTTGATCCTTGTAGAATCTTACACGTTTGCGTACTGTCTTTTTCTTCTGCGCTTTCCACCACTGAAGATAAGCCAAGGTTTGGGAACAGGATGGAAATATAAAAGGCGACTGTTCTTCTTTTACGGTTTCTTCGTGACGGCTGGTCCAATAATGTCACATTTTAAAATATTACCATAATTTCTCGTATAATATAATAACAAATAAAATGTTCTTTCTCTGCTTGAAAGTACGAATATAAGTCTGTTTTATTTTAAGCAATTTTATATATTTAAAGTATAAGAAAATGGAATTAAAAAAAAAATATTTAATTTCTAGACTCAGGCTAAAAATATATTTATAGTAATAAGTGTTTTTCAAGGCTAATCCCAATCCGAAGCGTTACACATGATTACCTATACATCGTTGATGTACGAATATTTTGATCGACTCCGTATATTTTGGAATTCATCTTTAGCGTCTTCTTTTTGGTCGATCAGAATTGGAAGCCATTTATGCAAACTTGCGGTAACTAAGTGAGATACGCCGAAAGATCTGATTTGTTTGACATGCGCTTTGTGTTTCGTACATATACTTGGCATTGCGATGCGAAGTTTCATTTTAAATTGATAATAAAATTTAAGACAAAAAAATTAATTATTTTATGGTGAAAATTTTATTAACACTTTAATATAAATGTTGTCGCAAATTATAATTTCGTTATAAAAAGAAAATTAAAATTGTTTTTATAATATAATTTAAAAGAAAAATATCTTTATTAGATATGAAGATAAAATAACTAATTTTTATTCACAAATTCAAGAAACAATAAATAAATCAAAGAATAATAAATTAGTAAATTTTATTATCATGATTCTCTTTACCTGGATTGTTATGAACCTTTAATAAAATATAAAACACATTTGTGTTTACACATTAATTAAAATATTCTTGTCTTTTTATATTAAATCAATTTTAACAAGTTTAAATGTTTTTATTTTTGCTAGCTTAAAACATTTTTTAAATAATAATACACTCGACATATTATGAATGCTTAGTAATTAACATTTAGAGCAATAATTTTCGCCGTAAATAAACATGGATAACATAAAAAAATTAATAACAATAAGCAGATGTTATATATATTGATATTAAATATATATATATATATATATATGGGCGTATTTATGTTAAAAATTCCAGAGAACGTGCGTGTATACATACATACGTATGCACGCGGATATTGTTTATTCTATTATAGTTATTATTTATTCACTTATAGATTGATATTTTTAAATATTTAATCTGAATATTTATCAATTATGAAAATATAATAAAATAAAAATATAATAATCACATTTATGCATAGTATATATTTAATTCTGTACATTTAACATACATACTATTAAATTACAATATTATAATTCTATATAATAATCTATCGTCAGAAAGTATATAATTACAAATCAAGCATTTTTACAAATTTTATATATAACGATTAAAAATAATTTGCAAGAATAATTTATATTATAATTCATAAATATTTAATAAGTAATACGAGAGAGAGAGAGAGGGGGGGGGGAGGGAGAGAGAAAAGATTATATTTATAGAATTATAAATAAAATGAAGAGCTTCTAATGTCGACAGAGTAAACGTAAATAATTTTTGCGATGAGTAAAAAAAAAAGAGTGAAAGAAATTCAGTTAAATAAATTTTCATATTTTAATATTTTTAATATTGAATTAAAATATACACAATTTTATGTATAGAAGAGTCCGTTATTCTTTCTTATCTGTATCTACCCATAACTGATAGTGTAACCCATAGACAGCATCAATGTCTCTTTGATTGCCGGATGCAATTGATTTTCGATGTATCTAGTCAATACTTGACTAGCACCTTGCAAAAATACATCTTCCATTTCCCTCGTAATATATTCTTTCGACTGCCAATTCCTATTAGGATCTTCCGAATTGATAGAAAATGGGTTATCGAAGTGATCATCTGCCACGAATTCCCTTACTTCCCGGGATATATTTTGCGACGAATCTTTGTTTTCAATGCTGTCAGTTAAATTAAAAATTTTCGTGAAGTTCACAAACTTTTCCGTTTGTTCGTGCTTATTCACGGTCTCTGTCGAACGTCTCTGGCGTAGTGGTGATTTAGTAATCCACGAATTCTTTTTCCATATGCCGAAATTTGTCTCAAGAGCATGCGAATAAATACGCGGATATCGACTGTCATTGGATATAACGACGTCCGTTTCTTCTGTGATTTCCGCTAGTTTTCTCGGTTCCGCCGCATCGTACTTTTCATTCACAGGCGATAGTGTTGGTGTTACCTGTAACAAATGGAAAAAGATATACACGTATACAGGGTGTCCCATAACTCGCGAACCACCCGTCAGGTGCAGGTAGAGTAGGTTAAATTGAGTAAAAAAGTTATCTACCATTTTGCAATTTTCGCAATAGTTAATGAGATATTAATTATAAGAGATCAGCCAATCGGCGTCCCGCAAGAGCGCGCGGCACGAAGAAACCTTCTACTATTACTTGATACTAGGCGTGCCGACGAAGCGGTGGCAGGAACGACTCTTGAGGAATGACTCTGCAGGATGTGCGTGAAGTTAGCATCGCCATTTTGTAAAAAAAAATTGTGCCTGATTGTGCTAGGTTTGTGCTACAATGTGTCGTAAGAATTAATCAAATATTTCAAAAAACAAAGCGTACGATCACAAAAATAATTTTTTTTGTCAACACCGCCATTTTGTAAAAAAAAAAATTGTGCTGGGTTGAGCTTGGTTAGGACTATATTGTGCCGTAAAAATTAAAACCGTATCTCCTTTCGTTTTCAAAAAAAAAAAATTAAAATGTCAATTTTGTTCATGCAAAATTTTAAAGTCTTGTAACTCTTGAATCGTAACAGATAATCCAATTTTTCCACTTGTGCTGACTTGTGCTCATCAAGACGAGTAGAAACAATGCAAATAAAGTCTCATTGTCCCCCAGAATTAGTTAAAGATCATTCGAAAAGGGTGGGGATAAAAAAAATTTAATTTTTTTGAAAATTTTTCACTTGTGCTGGATTGAGCACAACAACTTTTCTTAATGGCAAAATAACGTCCAACAAATAGAACTCGCAGTACAGCCGAGATTCAAATGTCAATTTTGTTTATGCAAAATTCCAAAGTCTTGTAACTCTCGAATCGTAACAGATAATCCAATTTTTCCACTTGTGCTAACTTGTGCTCATCGAGACAAGTAGAAACAATGCAAATAAAGTCTCACCGTCCTCCAGAATGAGCTAAAGATCATTCAAAAAGAGTGGGGGTAAAAAAAATTTAATTTTTTCGAAAATTTTTCACTCGTGCCGGATTGTGCCAGCCGAGTACAACTTTTCTTAATGGCAAAATAACGTCCAACAAATAGAACTCGCAGTACAGCTGAGATTAAAATGTCAAATTTTAAGATATAAAATCGTATTCTTATAACATGCTGTTGTTGATAAATAAGTTTTAAAATATTTATTGAAATTAAATTGAAAAGGAAATATTAAAATAATAGAACAAACTAAGTCGATCCAAGAATCAAATAGATGTATGAGTCGGCTTAGTTTGTTCTATTATTTTAATATTTCCTGGAATTAATTTCATTTTTTACTTAACTATAATAATTTGTATAGATATGTAGTTTTGACTCGTAATGACTCTACTACAGGCAAGAGTTATAGAATACAGGCGAATCCGATTTAATTTATCTTCTCTTGCTATTAATGTGAATAATACTCTTAATAAAATAATAAAATAAACTAAACAGAATAAAAATAACGCCCTGTATAATCTTATCATAACTAAAATTAAAAAATTAACTTATTTTTTAACATACGGATTTCTTATCAGCGCTTATCAATGTTATTATAACTATTCAAATCATATAACTTATATGCTTACCTTGTCACTGCCTGAATGATAGGGTGGCCATTTATCTTGTCGCTTAATTTGTTTGTTGAGACGCGTAGGATGACAGCCGTACGCATAGATTGAGGCAAATCTAGGTTCCAAGAAACTGGATTCTGTACGTATGCGCATCTGGCCGCGTCCACGGGCAATCGGACTTGTATGAAAGTCTATTCCTGCTCGTCTCAACCGTAATGTCATTCTGCAAGATTCAGCAGGAATCGGGGCATGATAATCTCGTGGCATTAGAGATACTAACGCGGACACTGATAGATCATTAAATACAACACGTGTTTTCAGAGAACTGCTATCGGGTTCATACACACATTGTTCAACTCGCGCCCAATGACTTCCCGGTTTTTTTGTATTCTCGAGGAGCTGCAAAAAATGATCAAAATTACATGCATAATTCGCTTATTACTGGCTCAATTTTATTTATTTTTTTTTATAACACAAATTTCTTTCGGCAATCTCTTACGCGCGCAAATGTCTGAGTAGTTGACATGGGATAAATAATACGAGATAAAAAAAAGATTTTTGACGATTCTACTATAGAAACAAATTATTTTATTGTCATAGTAAATATAATCCTACTATTACATATTTGATATAAAAAATAATTAAACTTTAATACCATAATCAATTCTTTAAGAATTATTCAATATTACATGATTTGTTTAAAAAATTGGTGTAAAATAAAAAATATCTTGTTCAATTTTGTTATGTAATAAAAACAAATTTATTTAAAAATAAATTTGTTGTTAAAGCAAACATCATATATTTATTACTATTATATTATGTATAATACTATACAATATATATAAGTAATAAGAAAAAAACTTTATTTTATTAAAATTCAAGATTATCATTTTTTTTTTTCAAAATCCCATAAATTTTATCTGCAACATTTATTTGTACTTGTTAAGTTTTAAAGAAAACACTTTATGTTACAATACATACAAATACTTTATATATATATATATATATATATATATATATATATATATATATATAATCAAATTTGGGTAAAGGAAAAATTGTTTTAGAATTGTGTCAGAAATACGTCATTTTACGGACGGAAGGTTGTTCCTGGGACACCCTATATAAAGTGTTTATATGTTTTGTAACATAAAGTGTTTTCTTTGAATATATATATATATATAAACATTCATAGTTCACAATACTACTAGGTAATAACTATTTAAGGAGATGCTGGATTACCGACCGAGTTCTAACCTAACAAAATAATATATTTGCTTAATATAAAAGTTGCAATTTATATAAATAAAATAAAATAGGTTCTTCGGGGTCAGAATTGCATGAAAGAATATTTGTGAACTTTTAGAAATGAGCTTAGAAGCCTAGATAAAACAAATTTCGTTACAGAAAATGTTTTACGGCAACGTTTTCTGTAACGAAATTTGTTTTATCTAGACTTCTAAGCTCATTTCTAAAAGTTCACAAATATTCTTTCATGCAATTCTGACCCCGAAAAACTTATTTTATTTTATGTATATAAATTGCAACTTTTATATTAAGCAAATATATTGTTTTGTTAGGTTAGAACTCGGTCGCTAATTCAGCATTTCCCTAAAGCAAATATTATAAATTATTACCTTTATAGTCATACGGGAAACGGACATTTCCAATGGAACAGAACGTAATTCTCTTTGATACAATGTTCCAGCCTTCTCTTCGTCCAATTTATTTTTTCTGGTAGAATCTCTCTGAAGTGCATCCAAAGCGCGTTCCAATCGTCCACTACATGCATCCCAATTGCTAATATCAGCATATACGAAACCAGTTGATAAGAGTATAAATAACCAATAAATTGTTAACGATCTGAACTGCATCACCTACAATAAAATATAAGCATTATAATTTTTTCTATTATATACATATATATATATATATATATATATATATATATGTGTGTATATACAGGGTGTAGCGTATTAAACATATATGAAGCATACCGTGAGATACCAGGAAAACAATCCAAATCGAAAAGCGAAAACGCCGACTCGCCGCCCGATCTTCTTCATTTTCCGCTCTAGTCAGACGCTAATTAGTTAACTTTAACATTTTATAAAAACGAACAGAAAGCTTAGATCAAAAAATGGTACAGGATTTTTCGATTTAGATTGTTCTCCTGTATTTCATAGTATACTTCATATATGTTTAATATGATATCTCATTAGTGTGCGTGGAGATGCACAATTTTAGTGCTAATTTATTAAAAAAAAAATATTTTCTAATGCAAAAAATACCTTGCGTACATCTTATGAAAAAATTACCTCCCGATGGATTTTGTTCAAACTTTAGGATTTTATAATTTATGTAACACTGATCAAAAGTCTCAATAGGTACAACTCTCTAGGAGTATATAGTTTAGCTTATAAAGAGCGCTGAAAGTAAGATAATTTTAAGACTTTTTTCACGAAAATTATAGTATTTCTTTAAAAGTTTCAATAAATCTGAAACATCCTAAGATTTACCGTGGAGGTATCTGTAATTCGAATTTGTCCCAGATCTTCCCAACTATTCTCCAAATAATCGCCTAACTATTAATGATTATATTTTTATTAGTTGCATTTATTATGTAGCTCTATTTTATGTGCAAAAGATAAGATTGGAAGATATGAAGACAAGATTTTAGAATTAAATTCCCTAAATAACAATACGTTACTTAACACTTGAAAACACGCAAATTCGCGAATGATCTTTTTTTTAATTAATTTCTCCTTAATTTTTGCAAAGACCGCAAAACAATAAAGGAATTTCCTAACTTGATTTAATCCGCTCTACTTACACATTACCGGACACTCTGTATAACAATTTTATAATACAATTACATTATATATGTATATAAACAAAAGTTACGTAACTATAAAGTGTAATATCTGTTCTATTACTAAAAGCAACACATATGTTTCTCCTATGTTATTTAATATATTTTGTGTTTACTGAGATAATTACTAGTTAAATTAAAATAAAAGATCTCTAATATTACGCAATGATAAAAATAAAGAAAAGAATGCGCATTATGCATTTTAATTCAGACGATGTTTAATTAACAAAATGAAATAAAACTTGATATTTTATGCGATATAGCAACGACTATGATTTACGCGTCCGCCTACCTTTCCCACTATCAAAGTATCTTCCAAGACATATCCTGTAGAAACTCGGTGAACTCAAGTCGCCGAAACAGAGCATGAAAGCGTCTCCATTCTGCCTATCGTAAACGACAATTGGATTGTGTGAAACTAGGAAGTATGATCATTTTGGGTAGCTCATTAAGAATAATTGCAGTATGCCGAAGTGATATCAATCTATAGGTATGATCAAATTATTCCTATCATATAGACAATTTTTCAAAAAAAAAAAGATAAAAAATAAGCTTTTCAAAAAAAGTTAATTAATACAAATTTTTTTAGTCTATGTAACCAAGAGCATATTATATAACATTATATATTTCAATTTTAGTAAAATTCATGTACAATTAAGTTACACAAATTAAAAATCTCTGCGTTAGAAAGTTCGATATACAACTTAAAAATATAAAATTGTTAAATTAAAAATATTCAATGCTTCCTGATTTCTAGTTGGCTAATGAGTTAATATCAGTGCAATAACACGCACACACAAAAGCATTGTACAACTTGTACTCATTTTACAACTTGTACAGAAGAATCACAAGTTACTGGAGATTTGATGATATTGCTATGGCGAAATTGCATTGTTTGCAATTGTATGCTAATGCAGATACAAAATTTCATTCCGCTGCACTCTCGCGCTTCATCAATCATCGCGTTTAACAGATGTGATATTTATCTAGTGATTAATTTGACATTCACTCAGTGAATTTTTTTTATTTGTTAGTTTTTTATTCTATTATTAATCAAATACATTATGAGAAATTTACATATACATAAATATTTATATCTTTATATACATACATGTAAATTTATACAAAAGATATGAATGCAGACTCATATGGATTAAACAATATATGTAAATGTATATAAACAAATAATTTTCTTAGGAACTAAAAGTTGATAGAGAAGTTTATCGATAAAAAATATCTTTGAAATACCCTTTTCCTGTTTCAATCAATGCTAAGTACTTTAAAATGTCATAATCTTTATTAGGAAACTGATGATCGCTGTCTTAAAAAAACAAGAGAATAATTAAAGATGGTTCTGCCGTATAATTTGTTAGTTTTATTTTATTAGGAATTGAATGCTTATTCTATATGTCTGTGAGATAATTATATTTTATTAATATATCATGTATCTTCTACAAAATAATTTCCGTCTTACTATAAGCAATTTTTTAAATTTGATAAGGTTTTTTATTAAATTGCGTTTTTTTGTAAAACCAACATTTTTGAAAAATATTTAGTCTTTTTATAAAACACTAAATCTGTGTAGACTGATATCTTATAAAAAGACTTTTTATAAAAAGGCTGAATTATTTATATAAAAACTCAGACATGCATATTTATGATAAATATTTATAAAAATTTATATTATCTAATTTTTTAAAATATTTTATACATATTTTATATACATTAAGAGAAAAAAATCATAAAACTTGTATTCGAGTGGCGCTGACATATTATTAAAATAAAAATTAATTATTTTATAAATATTTACAGTAAGTAAAAATATAAACATTTGTAGTAATATTTTGTAAATATTTCTGAAATATATTCGTTAAAATAAATCTTAACAATCTGTTTAGTCTAAGATTATTTATGAAATATTTTGATATTTATAAAATATTCAAATAATTATTATAAATTATTATAAATATCGTATATATTTTATTAATATTATTTATTGTGACGCATTGCTGGAAAACCGAGAAAAGTACAAGAAAAGTTTTGTTAGATACAGAAAGTATCCTAAATGTTACATATATATATATATTACGCAATGTGCATTATTTAAGTGATAAAAGTGTTCGCGTTGTTTAAATTTATTTCTTTCTTTTTTGCATATTTTTTATTACTCTGATGATTATAGCATAACGCGTATATACTTTCGTGATATACATATACATTTAAATCTGTATTTTATATTATAAGTTTAGTTAAAAGAAAACATACTTACTTCGTGAAATATTCAAAGTGACTTCGTTCCTTAATGGCAGCAGATAAATCGGCTTGTGGTGACTTATGCGAAATCGCTCGCACCTCTTCGCGTCGAGACATCGAATAACAATATGCGATAAAAGAAAGTGCTGCTACTCGTGTGCCGCTCAGATACGCAGCGATTCGCACTGGTCATTCTTTCCTACTTACAAGCATTGCGTGCTACCATGCGGTAAGTGAGAGGTAAAAAGTGAGCGACCTTTACCTGCATATAGCTATAACTACTGTACTTTATTCTATAATTAAATATAATGCTTATAGATATTATAGTTGTATATTAATTATTTACTTCAATATATCAACAGTCATTTTGTAATAAAAATGTCACTTCAAAGATCAAATATCAGCCTATTTTACAATAAAAAAATATATTTAAAAAATTAGATACATATACATTTCATCTTATGTCCGGACTCGCAATGATGGATCAACGGAAAAGCATAACAAGTATTCCCCGAAATTAGACGCTTTAAAACGTATAAGTCAAACTGTTAGGCTCGAAAAATAGGTCAACGACCGAAAGAGTCGTTCTTATTTTGTTTTGAACGTTCTCGATTCTTCTTTGGTAAGAATTAAATCTGTTATCTGAAGATAAAGGAAATAAAGAAAAGAAAAAGAGCAAGATTTTATGAGGCAATGAGTATAGGAATACGAGGATAATTAATTAAATAAATTATATATATCATCTTAATTCACATTATAAAGTGCTCTACTATATCTACTTTTTATATTAGCTTTTATATGTGATATACTGATAATTCTTAGGACTAAAATTTAAATATGAGATAAATAAAAAATTTGCGCCATTACTTTTAATGACAAAATTTTTCACTTTTCACGTTTTCACTCTAGGGAAAAAATGATATGATTGACAGACAGGACGCGGTATCGTTTACCGCATGGCAAAAGTTGTACAATTATAGAGCTTATACTGGTAGAGAGACTCTGGCACATTGAAATAGGATCGACAGAAAGAGCAGAAAACATTGAATGATAAGCAATTAAAGATCTATACTGCAATCGTTCTCCTATATAGTTTGTCTTTTTTTCTCATGAGGACAATTCAGAGTGGAGGACTACAGAAAAAAAAATGATAAAATATAAACTTTTTGTCGACCTTTTTTCAGTAGACCTTCCTATGTGCTGCAGGTGTATGTCCATTGAACACAAATGCTTATTGGCCAATTTAAAATAAAGTTTTTCGCTTGGTCAATAGTGCTGGTTACCTTAAACACCGGTCGATATGAGTGGTTGTGTCCAATTGTACTGTATCCAAATAAGTTTCTCCCCCTATGTTCAGCATATAGACAAAAGCTGTCTGCTAGTATAAGCTTTATGTTTACAATAGTCATAAATCGTAAGAAAGTAACCAATCACAGATAAATTTAGAGAAAAATAATCAAATCAGATTGATTAATTTCTTATAACTGCTTATGATTTAAGGCTGATCTACAATAGTCTATAATACGTGAGAGTAAACTTGGAGTAAGTAGTAAGAGCGGCGTAAGGAACTGGAGTGAGATGAGCAAATAAAATATTTTTATTTCCTTACTCCTACTCCTATTCTTACTCTTACTTATTGTAGATCGGGCCTTACGACTTTATTGTAAGCCAGACTTGCACGATTCAGGGCTCCAGCGTGCTACTGCGTATGCGCGACTAAAAGTCTCTAAAATCCTGTAATATTTATTTTTTAATTTCTTTAAACAAATTGGTGTTGATTGTTTGTTGATTTTTTTCCTTTTCCTCTTGTCAGAGAGAATGATGTCCCTCTTCATATACCTGCAAAGTGCGTCTTTCTGCAATTATACGAGCTTCTGCCCATAGGACACGGAGACGCTTGCCGCGCGGTAAAAGGAGAGGCGGAACCATTTTATATTTTTTGCTCTCATGAAAAAGATATAAAATTATTAAATAAAAGCCCTTAAGGTCCATATCAGACTACGCATTGAGGACGGGATCCGATAGCGCACAATGCTAATTGGCCAATGAACATTAGAACCTTTTGATTGGCTAACCGTGCTGGTTACCCTAGGCATCGGTCAATATGTATGGTTGTGTGCTATCGGGATGTATGCTAACGATACCCTCCCTAGGGCGCGTTCGGGGGGATACTATTAGCGCTAACAGTGTCGTTCTGTCTTTGTTACTCATTAAAAGTTGAACAAAGATAGAACGACGCTGTTAGCGCTAATAACGTCTCCCTGAACGCGCCCCTAGTCTGATACAAGCTTTAGGGTCTCTACCCACAGGACGCGGAACGCTTGTCGCGCGGCAAGACTATGAATACCGGCCTTAGACACCATTAACTTGCACACTGTTCATTTGGACACAGAAAGTTGCGCATCATTCACTAGCGCACCGTTTATACTTATTGTTTGACACCGTTTACTTGCGCACCGTTCATTTGGACACCGTTAACTTGCACGCTGTTCATTTGGACACCGAAAACGGAAAGCATAAGTAGAAAAATAGGAACATTCAATATAGAAAATATAAATATTTTTTTATAACTTTGTCTTATATAACACATATTTTTTAATTATTAAAAGTTTATATTTATTAATAAAATATTTTATTTGGTTAATTTATTTGACTAATAAAATATGTAAACTTTTTTTAAAACAAACACATTATATATACAGAGAGTCCTATTTTAATTTATTATCTCCTCGGAAAACTTTTTGATTATAGAAAAAAATGCTTCAGACAGAAGTGGTTTGGTTCAAAAGAAGACATAAAAGATGATGTTATTGATTTGATCTTGAGTGTATGTATGTATGTACATGCTAAGGTCATATGGAGATCAACCTCGTTTTTTAGGTCTAATCACTCTAATTTTTTTATATTATTAAGAGAAAAATCATTGATCATTTAGAGTACAGTTTTTATTAATTCACATCAACGCTACTATTTATATTTTTGGCAAGTTCCATACATTTTTTTCTTGATTTTAATGTGATATAAATTATATGTAGCTTGTATATATTTCTGACTTTAATTTGTATAACCTACTATTAATTGCAGACACATTTCATGGTCCCATTCCATATTTAAATATATTTACTATTTTATTGATAGTAAATTGGAGACACGCAACATCAGTACGCTTATTTGCAAACAGTGACATTTTCATTGAATAGGCACAAACAAATTTCCGACATCAATTGGCTCATTGGCAAATGTTCGCAAACATTTGCAAACATGTTTTATGCATGCTTGACATCTTCAATTATTTTCAACAAAAATTTATCAAATTTGTAAACATTTTTTGCTGGTGGATGCCGATTCAAACATTTATCTAAAGCAGGAATATTAAATAAAAATGTTTTAAACATTCACAAAATATTTGCAAACGTTTGTTAAAAGCTTTTTGATGGACATTTTTAAATGGCTTAACAAATAATAAAATTATAAAGGAATTTTTATATTAAAATAAGTTAATTAAAATTTATTTTTGATTAAAATATATAGTCCTTAGAAAAAATATAAATAAATAAGCGCATTTATTAAACAATCAAACTTTAAGATCAATAGTCTTTTAAAATCAAATGATCAACTTCTTAATTGTTATTGTCTTTATTATTATTAAAAAATGGGAAACGCAGATCAGTATCTCTGAGATTCTGTTTGATCCATTTGTCTGCTCTTTCATCGAGTTCTTCAGTAAACATGTTCTTCCATCCACCAATGCCACCTTTTCTGACAAATTCTCCTTCTTCTACAATGCCACAGGCAGATAACTCAGAGTTGTTTACCATACGATTGTTGCGAAAGTGTGAAATCTTTAAATAATCAGCCACTTTATCTATCTCTTCGTCAGTGTATGTTTTGCCTAAAAATTTTGCTACTTTCTTAATCGCCTCCAGAAAATCCTAAAAAACATTTAATATTTTTATTCGAGTATATGCATATTATGCATCACATAAGAGTTTTGGAAGTGAAGAGAAAGGAGAAATCAGTCAATAAATAAATAAATAAAATAAAATAAATTGTATATATATTATACAGTGTCCCGTAATTGATGAAAACCAAATTACAGCTGGCCAAATTTTGCCTATTTTTTAAAATTCTATTAAAACTTTAAGAGTAAACTCTATCTTGAAATTAACTGAAGAATGCGTTTTGGTAATCTTTTAATTCCAAGTTTAGTTTGTGAAAAGCGCCCTTTTTGCAATTGCTCATAACTCGGAAATTATTGATGTCTCGACATTTTTGAAGAAAATCCTAAGGAAAAAAATCATCTCTAAATGATCTCAAGAATTTGCCATTAACAGATTTTTCACCAATTACGAGAGACTCTGTATATATTAAAGCTTAAAAAGTTTAAAAAATAAATAATTAATAATGTATATTAGATATATGTTTAAAATATATATGTATAAAGCGCATGTTTGAAAATAAAGATAGAGTATATGCTTACATTTGTCATTCCCTCGTAAAACAAAAAAAGAAGATTTGGATGATCTTTCATGCCCCAAGCTTCCTTTATGTGAGACCAGTATGATGACCATGGAGCTAGAAAAACAAATAATTAAGAATCTCTTTCACGTTGACAAGAAATTATTTAAATAAGTAACAAATATATAAGAGACAGATTTTATTACTGAGTAAGATAGATATATTGCTTGAAAATGGAGAAATTATATTTATACATTCGCGATTCTTAATCACTCTTTTGTCTGAGATCTCATATTGTAATTATAAAACTAGACTATTCTGTCATTCCAGATTTCTTCAAAATTTAAATATCTTTCAACAAGAATTATTTATAAAAAAAATTAACTCAAAGTTTTAAAGATATTTGATAGATATTCAAAAAGCCTTGTTATTGTTTTTAACAATATAAAATCTCACTAATCAAAAAATTACAATACATAAAAATATTTAAGATTAAATACAAAATTTGTATTTAATCTTAAATATTTAGACAAAAAAATTTCAGACAAAAGTTGTATGGTTTTGAAGGGGCCATAAGATGGTACATTGGTTTGATCTTGAAGAGTCATTTGAAGGTCACGTGAAGGTCACCTCAATTTTTTTAAATGGCACCCCCTATTTTTTGTTACACATTCTTGTAGCTGACTTCGAGAGCTTTCCAAAACACTATGATAAAATGTTTAAAATACAAAAGTTGTACACATTTCTTAAAATTATGTAAATTAACTTGCATGCTCACAAAAATTTATAATTACAAAAAAAAAAATAGAAACGTCTATCATTAAAAATATAATAAATATAATAAATCTGTGTATAAAAAGAAATAAAAACTTGATATTTATGTTAACTATAAGTTAAATAACAAGAATATCTATAATGCAATACAGAGATCTTTTTTGTCTACATTTTATTCTACTTACTAAGGTCGTTTTCGAAGTAGTTCCAGAAGGCGGCAAAGTCACCGATATAACCCTGAGTTTTGAATGCTTTATTCAGAAAGAACCAAGAAACTGCAACATCTTTAGGATTGCGAGCCACGTAAACAATCTTGCAACCAACATCTAAAAGTCCTGGCAACATGCTGAAGGGAAAATGTGTCTTAATAAACCTGGGCGATGGAATCGCGGCGACAATCTCATAGCCAGGCTTAGCTATGTCAAGACATAATTGCTGTTTGATGGGATCGTCCTTATTGTTTTCAAGAAATTCGCTGGTCACCTCGGAATGATTAAACAGACTAAATCTGAAAAGATATGTATGTACAAATCAAATGATAAAAAATAATAAAAAATTATAAGACTTTACACATATACAAGGTGTTCCATTTTAATTCCTCCAGTGAAATATCTCGAAAAATATGGAAAATTCGAAAAAATGTTTCAGACAAAAGTTGTATAGTTTCTAGGGGGATATAAGATGATGCCATTAGTTTGACCTTGAAGAGTCACATGAAGGTCATTTTGAATTTCTTAAATGGAACACCCTATATATTTTTGCATATTCTTGTAGCTTATCTCGAGAGCTTTTTGAAACACTATGATAAAATGTTTTTTCATTAAGCACTTTTCGAGTTATAAGGCTTCAAAGTTGCAATATTTTGACATAAAATACAAGATATCTCGTAAAATATTTATTTTTCGATTATTTTACCCTAATACTTTTATGCACAGAATAACGAGACAAATCAATTAGCGTAATTAAAACACATAATTATGTTAAAGTAAAAATGTGTAACTGCTAATTGCAAATTCAGATTTTTTTTTAAAGATAACTATGTGTTTTCTTTACACCAATTGATTCGTCTCATTATTCTGTGCATAAAAGTATTAGGGTAAGATAATCGAGAAATGAATATTTTATGAGATATCTTGTATTTTATGTCACATTATTACAACTTTGAAGCCTTATAACTCGAAAAGTGTTTAATAAAAAAACATTTTATCATAGTGTTTTGGAAAGCTCTCGAAGTCAGCTACAAGAATATGTAACAAAAAATAGGAGGGAGGTGCCATTTAAAAAAATTGAGGTGACCTTCAAATGACTCTTCAAGATCAAACCAATGGTACCATCTTATGGCCCCCTCGAAACCATACAACTTTTGTCTGAAACTTTTTTGTCTAAAACTTATGGATTCTGAGATATTTCAGTGAAAAAATTAAAATGCCCTACCCTGTATATACAGCACAATTTGATAAAATAAAAAGATTATAAAATTATTACGTAATTATTGTCTTAATCTATTTTACAAGATTATTATGTAAAATATATTACTACAAAGAAGTAATATATTTTTAAAAGTTTTACTATTTTTTTTAGAATCTGTTTTTTGGAATTAAAATTAGAATAGGAACATTAATTAGATATACACATAAAATATAAAACAGATTTTCAAGAAAAGAATAATCTTAATACATATTCTTACAAAATCAAGAGACGCGGTAGTGTCTTATTAGCTATAAGTCCACGTGTAAGCAAAGATGCGTTCTGTCTCTTATTACGCGAGTCGGATTTGAGAGTATACTAGATATTTTTATTTCTCATATAACCGTTCAACGGCTCGAGTTCTTAGTAAAATTAATCGATAGCTTGGGTTTAAATTATGTAATAAAAGTGTTTTTATTTACAATATTAAAATGAAAAATTATATCAAAATTAAAAAATTAATACAAATAAAAAAACATAATTAAAAAACTTAGCGCTGTTAAGCTAAACAATATGCTAATGAAATTAGCAGCGCTAAATTTTTTATTTGTATTAATTTTTAATTTTTATATAATTTTTTATTTTGATATTTTTGCAAAATATACATAGTATTACACGCGATTATTATGAATTTTTACAAAAAATAAAATCCGACAAATTTTGCGCAAACATTCATTATCGTTCACGATATTTCTGTAATAACGCTGCAAGGAAAATGTTATGTTTAAATTGATCTTATCCGGGATAGCGCGAACGCAGTCCCGACTGCCAAATATTACACGCCCGAGATACCCACTTTAGGGGTATTCGCAAGGGTCAGCTTAACCGTAGTGCAATGAAAAAGCCTCGCCCTGGAGAAACCACCTTCTTGATCACGGTAGCCTCTGCGCCAGGTAAGTATGCCTTCCGTGCCGCGGGATCTCCTTATACAACCTGTTTTACGGATTTCTAATGCGAGAAGTTTGTATCCGAACGCGCCACATAGTGGTTACATCGCTCAACTAAATCTTCTGGCAGCGAATCGTTTAATCGAAACTAGTCGGGCAGTGATTTTACGACTCCTCTACGCCTAACAATAATTTTAAATTCTTTGCATTATTATATTACGTTACATTTCATTTAAATAATTCAATTTTAAAAATAAAGTTAGTATATACAAAATTCAAAAAGTCATCATATTTTTATCTTCTCACGAACTAGAAAATAATACTTTTTCTACCGAAATATTTTAATTCATGTGTCGAATAAGATATGCAAAAGACATTTCTTTATGTAAGAATAATTGCCTTTAAAAAAAAAAAAGTAAGAAGAGGGTACTAAGTCCGGCGTAAAAAACTATGCGTTAACTGTAAAAAAAACTTATCTTCAAAATCGTGTTATTTTATCATAAAAATATATTTTACAAAAATTAATGATATCAAAATATTAGGCTAAATAAAAATAAAAACTTATTAAAATATTTTAACCAAAAAAATTTTACAAAATAGTTGTTTTAATTTTGTACATTATACTCTACAAAAATTACAACATTACAATAAAAAGTTATATACAGTTGGACCTCTTATCCTACGACATTTTCGGTCCGGAATCTTCCCCTTAAACCTCTGATCCTAAAAATTGAGAGTGAGGGTATAATTCTCCTTTTTCTACCGAAATATTTTAATTCATGTGTCGAATAAGATATGCAAAAGACATTTCTTTATGTAAGAATAATTGCCTTTAAAAAAAAAAAGTAAGAAGAGGGTACTAAGTCCGGCGTAAAAAACTATGCGTTAACTGTAAAAAAAAACTTATCTTCAAAATCGTGTTATTTTATCATAAAAATATATTTTACAAAATGTAACATGCGGTTGTAGCATGAGAGGATTTTTTGTCGTAGGATAAGAGGTTTCGTAGCATAAGAGGGTCGTAGGATAAGAAGTCCGACTGTAATTAAAAAACTTTGCGCTGGTAAACTAAACAATATGCTAATGAAAATAGCAGGGCTAAGTTTTTTAATTATATTTTTTTATTTGTATTAATTTTTATATAATTTTTTTACAATTTACGCATAGTTTTTTACGCCGGACCTTCTTTTTACTTTTTTTTTAAATGTAATATATTAATACAAGACGTATGTATTATATATTGATACAAATAGGTATGATGCATTGTATATTACTTTGAATTATAACATTTTCTAATATCATTCCGCAGTGTACCGATACGTGATCGTCACGCATGAGTGAGTATAAAATGGCCACGTATCTGATTGGCTAATTCAAAATAGGACTTTCTGATTGGCTAATCATTGCTGATGACCTTAAGCATCGGTCGATATGATTGGTAGTGTCCAATCCGAACGTGGCCATTTCGGACGCTTCCTCACGCATAATATAACGTGATATATATATCGCATAATTTAGTTTATTCATCATATTATGTGCAATAAACAATCTAACAGAACTCATACTGTTGCAATGATAAAAAATGTACAAAATAAACAAATTAAAAATAAATTTACAATGAAATATTTATGTGATCGTGTTTACGCGAGTTAAATAAATATATAAATCTTTTATATATATATATACTACATAAAAATATTTTTGTTACATACTCGAGAAAGGGAAAACGCTCGGCCAAATATTTTTTTCCTGCCAACTCAAAATTTAAATTATTGCATAGCAGCCAAATTAATTCCTGGGTTAACGTAGTTCCTAAAAAACAAATAATTTCTTATTTCTTTATCTTGGTCAAACAATATTAATAAAATATTTAATTTAAAAAGATAGCTCATAGTTATATGAAAAACTAAAAAATTTTTTTGAATTCAAGCGCACATAGTCATAAAATATTAAAAAATTAATGAAGACGCTTGAAAAATGTTGGGATGCTAATTTAAAACTATAAATAATCGGAACTTTTTAATTGAAACATATCTGTAAAGATAAATATCTTTGCGATGTCTTTTCCTTTTGACATTTTTATTGTTTAAGTGTAAAATATATTATTGTCATATTAAAAATATAAATACAGAGTGTCCTGTAATTGGTGAAAAACCTGCTAATAGTAAATTCTTAAGATTATTGGAAACAATTTTTTTCTCATCAAAAATGTCAAGGCACCAATAATTTCCGAGTTATAAACGATTGAAGAAGAGATGCTTTTTGCAAACTAAACTTTTTGGAGTTAAAAAATTACCAAAACTATATATTCTTTAGGTAATTTCAGATAGAGTTTACCTTAATAAAATTTTAATTTAAGGCTTAATTACAAAGATATACAATGATAAAAAATTGGAAATTTGATGATGTCTCTCGATATTTTCGCTGAGGAAAAATCGACTTTAAATGATCTCAAAAATCTGTCATTAGCAGGTTTTTCACTAATTACGGGACACTCTGTAAATGTCAATCAATAAATCACGATTATATTTATTACACTTAGTTCTGCAGCAATTGACATATACCTGATCTAGGATAAGATACCACCCATGTGTCCTCTGGCCTAGCTTTGAAATTGTAGAAACCAGTACCCTGTTCTATCCATTTATATGGAAAAAAATATTTTTTTGGTCCCACAAAAACCCAACCTGTCCTTTCGCCTTTGAACATTTGCAGCATTTCTTTCGTTTTCGTCTCTGACAAAAGTTCATATTTTGGAATCTGTTGAGCCATCTTCGTGTTTTAATTCTTCTAATTCTTGATTGCGATTTAACACTAGACGTAGTTAGCTATAATGTTTCACACACTTGCAATTAATCGATAAAAAACTAAATGATTACTATCAAGAATCTATGAATCGAGTATGTCACTCCATAAAGAGATCTGATCACTTCCTTTCTGTCAGCAAGATCTGTTTTCTTTCACACTAATTATCCTGTCTCATTGTTTTTCAATTAACATTTAATATTAATATAATTTTTATCAGCTATAATAATATTTTCTAACTCACCGACGCAGATTAAGATATCAACTTTCTGACAGCCAACTAGTGAATTAAAGAGAGTCCGCTATATACTATTTATAGTACTGATAATGACCTCAAAAAATTCGGGTCAACCGGTTCTCCGATTTACTGTACTTTCTTCTTGAAAAACGCAGCAACTTTTTTTCGATTCTATAAATTAAGATTTAAAGAAATACTAAGCGACGAAAAGATGATTAAAAGTAGACTCATATAGTAATGTTTTTGTAGCAAATAATCAAAAATTTAAAGAAATCGATTTTAATTTAAACACATTAAAAACACATATGTTACAAACTCAATAAACTAACTGAAACGCAAATGAACACAAAAATAAATTCATATTTACTAGAATGTGCCGAAATGATGCTCGAATATGAATTGGAACCAGAAATACTTACCGACGCTATATTATTAGCACGCCGAGTATTACTTCATCCTAAAATATTATCTCCTAGAGAATTGTTAATAATTTAAAGAGTTTGCATCATATGCTAAACAACAAAAGATTACCTGTAATACTAGTACTTAATCAATTTAATCTAATTGATTCCAGCAACTTAAATATATTTTATAAAAACCATAGGTTAGTTTATATCATTGAAATTCCATTACTCGACGCAACCAACTTTATCTTATATAATGTAATTCCACTACCTATCAAATAAAATGAAGAAAATGTTTATGCATTTATCAATCCAACGCACACATATATAGGACTTAGAACCGATAAACTACAATACACACATTTAACAGATCAAGATATAGCGAAATGCAAAAGGTTAACAATGCGATGATCTGTAAGCAAATAAATTTATTATTTCAGATTACGGGTATTCATAGTTGCGAGTCAGAACTGTTAAGATCAGCTAGATTAAATAATATATTAAAAGAATGTGATATACGTTTAATGAAAATTCATAATACTGTTTGTTACCAATTGAAATCCGCGAATTCTTGAATTTATTCAGCACCATGAGGAAACTCTTCACATTTTATGTCCAAATGACAAACCACGTCAGACACAGTTGCATTCGAATGGAATAATCACATTATTGTGTTTAGATTAACGTTTGGGATAAAATCTTTTTCGGTAGTGTCTATTGTGTTAATGGTTCGACTATGTAGTAAAATATTATCGAAAATATGATGCTATTTCAGATAATATTTTACTACATAGTCGAACCATTAACATAATAGACACTACCGAAAAATATTTTATCCCAAACGTTAATCTAAGCACAAAAAAATTATGCGAGGACATCAAAAAGAAGAACATAAATGTTTCGGAGCTTCAATTATTAAATATCGGTAAAGTACCTCATTTGGACATTAATTTATTAAAAGCAGCAAGCTCTAGCCTGAATGAACTGTATAAGGAAGCAGACGAAATAAGTAAGCATCATCAAACAATAAATCTATATGGAAGTACTATGAGTTGGTTCTATTATATAATATATGGCATTTTGATATTAGTCACCATATATATATATTCATAAAATGTTCATTAATAATGGCGAATTCGATTGATATGCACTCGCTCCGTTTCAGTGGCTAGTAACTTATTGTTACTAAACGCACATGTTTGGAGCGGACGGAATCCGATAACGCACAATGCTAATTGGCCAATGAACAATTGAACCTTCTGATTGGCTAACCGTGCTGGTTACCTTAGGCATCGGTCAATATGTGTGGTTGTGTGCTATCAGGATGTGTGCTAACGGGACCCTCCCTTTGGAGCACGTAGTTTTAATACCACAGACTTCTATGTATTATATAGAGCGCGTTCGGGGAGACACTATTAGCGCTAACAGTATCATTCTATCTTTGTCACTCATTAAAAGTTGAACAAAGATAGAACGACGCTGTTAGCGCTAATAGTGTCTCCCCGAACGCGCCTATAGAAGTCTGTGTTTAAGGGTCGACAGGACCGACGAGAAAATTCCAGCGTCACTGTCACCAACATTGAGAAATGAATTCTTATTCAATGTATTGGTGTATGTCTGTATACGTACAAACATTATTGCATTTCAAGAGAGACAAAGACGACGTTATTGTCTTTCATTGTCTCTCCTTAGCAAGCGGTGCTACCAACATCGATTCGTTAGCTGTACCTTAGGTGCAGATAGCGATATCCGCTTCTACAATATTTAGCTCATAAAGAAGTTATATTTCTTTCTGAAATTTTTTTTATATATTCTTTATATAATAACGCAGGTTGCTACAGAGCCAGATTTTGCATTTTTGACTCTAAAAAATTTATAATAAATTGATTTCGAATTCAAGGCGCAGCTACACCTGACTGCGGTAACTTTCGCGATCAGCAGCACATTTTTGAAAATTTTATTTTGATCTTTTTCTCAAAAAATCGCTCTGTAGCGACCTGCGAAATATCCTACTGATTACGAATATCACAATTTTATTAAGATTCTCTTTGTATTTTGGCTGTAATACTGTTTTTGCAAAACAGTAGTTTGCAGCCGGCCGATAGGAGTCTCTACATTGCCTCCTGTCGACCCTTAATACTAAAGCTCCGTAAAGTTAGCCGAACCACTTTGATTTTTTTATAATTAAAATTAACTAATCGTTTGGTCATCGTTTGTTCATGATTGGTCATCCAATTAAAACGTTTGGTCATTTATCGTTTTTTTTAAATTAAATAATTAAAATTTCGAACTAAAGTTAGCCGAACATTTTTATTTTTCGTCCAATCGAGTTAAACAAGAACTTATTCGATGCAGAATCGTTAGGTCATCACGAATAAATTCTTTACAACGTTTGGTCATCCATAGTTTCCATAGAAACTTCCACACAGTACTGTCAGCCTTGGTAGTTTCTACGCTCTCAAGTTTTGTTATATTTTTTTATGGGGACGGGGCGAAGCCCCGTCTCCCTATGCATTCCCATCTAAGCATGTACTTTGCAATGCATATACGATTCCACATGGGTTTGCAACTTGCATAGCTACATTATTAAAAAGGATTTATTTAAAATTAAAAAAGATTTATTTAAAATTTTGTATAAGTTACTAAAACGCATGCGCGCGTGACCGCAGCGCACGTCCATATCACTATACGTCGCCCGTCGTCATTTTACCGCACATGATTTTTTTCATTTTTCGGATAAACTATGGATGACCAAACGTTGTAAAGAATTTATTCGTGATGACTTAACGATTCTGCATCGAATAAGCTCTTGTTTAACTCGATTGAACGAAAAATAAAAATGTTCGGCTAACTTTACGGAGCTTAATACTGACTCGAGTGCAGTTACTTGCACAACATAGTGAATTTAGTAACTTTTTCAGTGCCCACATATGTAATATGCACAGACTTTTATACAATAACTAAACCACCTTCCTTATATATTAGACCTAAAAAGTGACCCCGAAAAATATGTACAACATTAATAGGATAAAGAAAAGGAGGGGATAGATATATAATATGGCTACTATAGAAAACTCGTGTGTGAGTGACATTGCTTTAAATTCAACCAATCAGCGTGACTGTCATCCTATTAATGATGACGCATACACATAAGTTTTGTACATATTTTTCGAGGTTATGTATTTTGCCGGCGTTAGCAGTCTAGCTATATATAGAAGTCTGTGGTAATATGCGACTTGTAAATCTTGTAATCAACAAGAGAGTAAAGAGAAACCTATAACCTAATCAGCATGAAAAAAAGTAAAACATTAATAGATTTAAACGGGTTTTTGCGCATTCTGCTTGTCCTTTGTATAATATTATTATATCCTCTAATAATAATATTTTGCCTGCCATATTTTTTCATTAGAATACTACAAACTCCAATTTGCATTGAACTGCACTGATGAAAATCTCATAGCGAATTCGGTCACCTGCACTAGTGTACACTGAGTGCAAATGTTTTCAGTGCAACGTGTTCGATCGACAATCCCTGTTCAGTGTACTGCACTCTTCGTATTCGATTATATTGCATTATTATAATACACATCTTATGGTATGTTCAATGAGTGTCGCACTACTTATATTCGGACATATAAAGCAAACTACACAAGTGCAAAGTTTTTTGGGACGGGATCCGATAGCGCACAATGCTAATTGGCCAATGAACATTAGAACCTTCTGATTGGCTAACCGTGCTGGTTACCCTAGGTATCGATCAATATGTATGGTTGTGTGCTATCGGGATGTGTGCTAACGGGACCCTTCCGTTTTTTGCACGACCAATTTTGACAGTGCAATTATTATCGCGGGGAAGTAACTGTTAGGTAGGAATAATAATGGAGCGATTTATGTTTTTAAGCGAAATATTATAGAAAGTAGCAGTAGTGATGAGGAAGAAATAAATTTGATTTTAAATAATTTAAAAGTAGAAAGACCAAAAATAAAAAATTTTTTACAAGTTATAAATGAATATTCGAATGAAGAAATAAATATTTATATATTATATATATTTATATATAAGTATATACATATATATATATATATATATATATACAAAGTGTCCGATAATAATCGTCCCACCTCTCTAGGATTAATAGAGCAGGTTAAACTGAACATAAAAGTCCTCTACCATTTTTCCTTAAAGGGTGTTGCTCGAACTATCGAACACCCTGTATATAGAGGATAGGCCATTTTAACTTTCCACTGAAATATCTTAAAATTCATAAGTTTTAGACAAAAATGTTTCAGATAAAAGTTATATGGTTTTTAGGGGGACATAAGGGTGCCATTAATTTGACCTTGAAGAGTTATTTAAAGATCACATGAACGTCATGTTTAATTTTTTAAATGAGACACCCTATATATTATTGCATATTCTTGTAGCTTATCTCGAGAGCTTTCCAAAACACTACAATCAAATGTTTTATCGTGAAGTACTTTTCGTTATAAGGCTTCAAAGTTGCAATATTTTGACATAAAATACAAGTGAGTGACCACTTAATAGTTACTAAGGGATTTTCGAGTCTAATTGGTTTTGTGCATTTTACTCCAACATCCCCGATTGCAGGTTTCAACTGCCATTGCATTCGACACAATATTCACGGATTAGTGACTCATTTTTATCATTTTTATTGTTGACTTTCTGATTTTAAATTTGAACTGTACATTCGTCGGAGACTGTCCAAAAAAAATCATTGTTAATAGGATAATTACATTTATGTTTTCAATATTTATTTTTATTTTTATTATTTTTATAATTTATTTATATCTTCGCCAAAGACATTTCACTTATTATATTTGCGCTGATAAAAACTCAAAATAGAGCTCAAAACGTTCGTCGTATTCAATTTACATTGTTAGTTTTCGGGATAAGGTCGATTTTATGAATATTTTGCGTTTACGATAATACTTCCGTAAATATTTTTATACCTAATTGTTACGTCCAGACTCGAAAACCAAGAATGAGATAATGAAAGGACAGAACTTACCCTTGTCGAAACGCGTAAAACCTTAACGCTTTCGACTCGAACGAACTGTGCAAGGCCGGACCTGGTCAGAGACCTCGAGGGTCTCTTTTACTAAGTCAGTAGGCCGTTCGTTCGGTGATCCTTTTTCGGTAAAGGAAGTTAATCCCTGTTACGCGGGACGGCACCTTGTGCGATCTGGGAGTCAGGGAATGTTTTTGAAAGGTTTAATAAATTTGATTAAAGTTTAAAATTTTTAATTTTTATTCATTTATTAAATGAAAATGAAAATATATATAAGTATATAGTTTCTAAAAAAATACTACCATTTTAATTAGTCTAATCAATCTTATTAATAGATTGAGTGTGTGTGTGTGTGTATTCGCGGGTGTTACATCAGTTCGGAGGGACGTCAGTCAGGTAAATTGGAAGTGGAAAAATAAAAAAAAAGGATTTATTACCTGACTGGTATTTATACAATAATATTTAAAATTCTAAGGGAAGGGCCAGGAAAATAATTATGCTTTTTCGAAGGTAATCGTGGAAGGGGGGAATTTCTTCCAGAGAGCCTCTATCGGAACGGCGAGGGGATATCTAAGGGGAGGAACCATGGGATAACGGATCCCGCAGGGTTGTTCGCAAGGACGAAGTGTAATGTTTTCAAATCTACAGGACCGGGCCTGATTGTATACGAGCCTTTTGGGAGGGGATGTCGGATCCCTGGGAGATTATTTATTAAATATTGGATAGGATAAGAAAGAGGCAATAGGAGATGTGAATCAAATTATAAGTTATTTTATATAGGTGATGTGTCGCAAATATATTGACATTAAGTACATTAGTAACACTCTATAAAAAGACGGGAATTATAATAAAAATTTGAACGTTTCGATTCATGTTTTGAATCCTCTTCAGCATAATATATAAAATAAATAAGTAAATTATAAATAGATAAAAACGAAATTCATGAGAACGCATCGCATAATAAAGGCGTAAGCAATGTATGAACTAAAAATCGTGATCGTATTCGCATGATTAAATGGATCAATGCATTAGAACCGTTGTACATATTTGTTGCATGTTAGTTGTATAAATTACATATATATAAAACGATCCAACTTGTTCGGCTCTTTTATTGTTTACACGGCTTGCATAATAATCCCGTGAGGCAATTCTCCGAGGTTTCCAGACCGAGGGAGGTATGCAGTTAGATTGAGGGGTTAAGTCTGTATTAATAAAATGAGTATAATAAATATCTGTTTGTAATAAAGTTATTTACCGCTACTTTGTGTATAATGGTGGTGACTCAGAAAATGCTTATAGAATATGCATTCCGTTTGCGTGTTGTTAAATCTATGGTATATGTATCGCGCAACTGATATTTAACGTGTGGTTATGCCGATGGTACAGGTGGTAATGAGCTCAAGGGCGAAAAATACATTTAAAATGGAAAGAGTTAGATAGGTGACATTAGATCTTAGGCAGTTTGTTTATTATATCATCGTAAATAGCTGGCAAACATTCTATATCTGTTTGTAAATTTATGCTGTTTATTTGTCGTTTGATGTATAACATTTCAAATATCAGTCTTTTTGTGTAATAGAGCTCATTGTCTAGTATTTGTGCATTGTCCCAGTCAAAGTCATGATTGTATGTTAGGCAGTGGTCAGTGATCACTGATTTGTTGTTATTGGGCTTCATTATGTTGGTCTTATGTTCTTTTATCCTAGTATTCAGCTTTCTGCCCGTTTCTGACCAACATATGAAGCGTCGCAATTTAGACAATTAATTTTATATAGTTAGAATAGTTTCGATCTAGTCAACAAATTATCTGATTTACATATTGATAATGATTATGAGTTGTTTTCGCTAAATGTAATCTCACTGTTCACTAACATCCCGATCAATTTAGCAGTAGAAAGCATATCAAAGAGATGGCAATATATTACAAATAATTGCAACATCCCGGAACCAAAATTTTTAACAGCAATAAACTTAATCTTAAACTCGACATACTTTGTTTTCAATAACAAATTTTACCAACAAACTTTTGGCACACCAATGGGCTCCCCACTCTCTCCATCATCGCCGACATAGTCCTACAAGACATAGAGGAGAAAGCATTGACGTTATTGAATTTTACCCCTCCCATTTACTTTAGATACGTAGACGACATATTAATATCGGTACCTCCAAAATTTATTGACCAGACATTGACAATTTTTAATTCTTTCCATAACAGAGTACAGTTCACAGTGGAAAAAAATGACCACAACAAGATTAACTTTTTAGACCTCACACTCATTTTAACTAATAACCATCTAATATTTGATTGGTACCATAAGAATACGTTCTCGGGTAGATATCTTAATTTCCATTCCCAACATTCTAACAACCAAAAAAGAGGCACCATAATAGGCTTAATTGATAGAGTATTCTTATTATCACATCCCATGTTCCATGAAAAAAATATCAAATTTATAATAAAGATTTTACTGGATAACTCCTATCCAACTGATTTTATATTCAAAACAATTAATAACCGTATAAAGTTTTTAATTAACAATAGACCACCTGACAAAAAATCATAAACATCCAATAATAACTCATACTTCACAATTCCATATTTGCAGTCAGCAACTGATAAAATAAAGAATGCTCTAAAAGATGTCGACATCAAATTAGCCTACTACAGCATAAACAAAAACAACAAATTTATTAAGACACACAAAGATCCTATACCTATTCCCATGAAAACAAACGTGGTATATAAAATTAATTGTCTAAATTGCGACGCTTCACATGTTGGTCAAACGGGCAGAAAGCTGAATACTAGGATAAAAGAACATAAGACCAACATAATGAAGCCCAGTAACAACAAATCAGTGATCACTGACCACCGCCTAACATACAATCATGACTTTGACTGGAATAATGCACAAATACTAGACAATGAGCTCTATTACACAAAAAGACTGATATCTGAAATGTTATACATCAAACGACAAATAAACAGCATAAATTTACAAACAGATATAGAATGTTTGCCAGCTATTTACGATGATATAATAAACAAACTGCCTAAGATCTAATGTCACCTATCTAACTCTTTCTATTTTAAATGTATTTTTCGCCCTTAAGCTCATTACCACTTGTACCATCGGCATAATCACACGTTAAATATCAGTTGCGCGATACATATACCATAGATTTAACAACACGCAAACAGAATGCATATCCTGTAAGCATTTTCTGAGTCACCACCATTATACACAAAGTAGCGGTAAATAACTTTATTACAAACAGGTATTTATTATACTCATTTTATTAATACAGACTTAACCCCTCAATCTAACTGCATACCTCCCTCGGTCTGGAAACCTCGGAGAATTGCCTCACGGGATTATTATGCAAGCCGTGTAAACAATAAAAGAGCCGAACAAGTTGGATCGTTTTATATATATGTAATTTATACAACTAACATGCGACAAATATGTACAACGGTTCTAATGCATTGATTCATTTAATCATGCAAATACGATCACGATTTTTAGTTCATACATTGCTTACGCCTTTATTATGTGATGCGTTCTCATGAATTTCGTTTTTATCTATTTATAATTTACTTATTTATTTTATATATTATGCTGAAGAGGATTCAAAACATGAATCGAAACGTTCAGATTTTTATTATAATTCCCGTCTTTTTATAGAGTGTTACTAATGTACTTAATGTCAATATATCTGCAACACATTACCTATATAAAATAACTTATAATTTGATTCACATCTCCTCGCTCCTATTGCCTCTTTCTTATTTACTTATTTATATTTAATAATTCGGAGCTCTTTCTGTAATCTTATTATTGGATAGGATCTTGAGGCGGGGGACGAGTAGGTTCTTGGTGTTTAGAAGTTTCGGCGTTCGCGTTTTTTTTCCCGAGATCGACGACGACCTCGGCAATATCGCGAAGGGCTTCCCAAATTTCATCCGATTCTTCTTGGGAATCAGGTGAATTGTAGGGGGAAGATGGAGGTGAATCACCAAGAACGATGGTAGAAACTGCTGAGGGTGGACGGGGAGAGGGTTCAGAGGTAGAGGGAGATTCGTTGGAAGGGCCCGGTAGACCGAGCGGAGCTGGGGAGGGCTGTTCGTGAAAGGATGATGATATAGGGTGTGAAGGGGGAGGGGAATCGATAGTGACACGAGGAAATGGGTCAGGTGAGGGGGATGGTTCCGGCTCTCTCGAAGGAGGAAGAGGAAGAGGAATATTTGTTGAAATAGGAGGGGAGATGTCAGTTTTTGCTTGCGGGTTTGTTTGTTTAGCTATCAGTAAATTAAATAATTCTACATTAATTTTGAGAAGTCTACAATAAAGTTTTTATCAGCTAACGCCCTAGCCGCGACTCTGACCGTGCGATGGTTACGGCGCCGTTTGTTCACTCTTGCGCCCGACTTAATTTTCCGGAGGGTGGCAGGATCCACTATGAATCCCCGCGAGAAAATGTTAATGTTTTTTTTTCTTTTTGAAAAATAGTTCTTGGTCGAATTATTTGTTAATTTACAAAACTAATGAGAATAATGAGACAAACCGAGAACAAAAGGTAATATAAAAAATTTGACAATAATATTAAAATAATAGGCTTTAAATTAGTTGTAGTAACGGTACGACTATGCAAATTGACAAAGTTTTTATTATCAGTATTAGGATGAACGAGGAAGGGGTATAAGTTCCTTTAACTGTATTCGGTAACATGAGTGGAAATCCAGGTATACACAAATACTGGTAGGAAGGGAAAAAATAAAAAGGTTACCTTTAACTGTATTTAGTAACCTGACGTGTGAATGTCGGTGTACATAAATACAAAAGTAAAAGAGAAATAAAAAAGATTACCTTTAACTGTATTTAGTAACCTGACGTGTGAATGTCGGTGTACATAAATACAAAGGTAAAAGAGAAATAAAAAAGATTACTTTTAATTGTATTTAGTAACCTGACATGTGAATGTCGGTGTACATAAATACAAAGGTAAAAGAGAAATAAAAAGATTACCTTTAACTGTATTTAGTAACCTGACGTGTGAATGTCGATGTACATAAATATAAAGGTAAAAGAGAAATAAAAAGATTACCTTTAACTGTATTTAGTAACCTGACGAGTGAATGTCGGTGTACATAAATACAAAGGTAAAAGAGAAATAAAAAGATTACCTTTAACTGTATTTAGTAACCTGACGTGTGAATGTCGGTGTACATAAATACAAAGGTAAAAGAGAAATAAAAAAGATTACCTTTAGCTGTATTTAGTAACCTGACGTGTGAATGTCGGTGTACATAAATACAAAGGTAAAGAGAAAATAAAAAAAAGAGAATAAAGCAGAGGGGAGGAAGAGGGGACAGGCAAATTAAAATTGAAATATTAATACTTAAATTATTTACTGATAGACCAAGAGCTGTTTCAATGACTTTAAGTTTGAGGGGGAGTAGAAATCGTATAAAATTACTTATTCGAGACTCACTACTTTTTGAGTGCGTTGATCGGTTTTAAAAGCTGTAGAAGATCTTGGCAGTGGATTCAGCGGTGTCGGTCTGAATCTGGTAGTAACTCTGGTTGGCGGTTCAGTCCTTCTTATTGGATGGCACAATCACTTACAGTGTTCAACACTTTTTATTGTTTTAAACTTTTAATTCGCTTACAATGTTTGACGCTTTTTATTGCTTAAAATTTTAAAATCCGCACTCAACTACTACACAGAGAGTCTGTGTTAAATATTAGGCGTACCATACGTCGCCACACGAATCGAAAGTATTAATGTTCGAAAGTGTTAACACCCGAAGGGTTAAATGTCGAGATGGAGGGTCAATTCCGTGTCTCGAAGTCGAGGTAGAAGAAAATAGTTCGTACCGTACGAGTAATAGTGATGGAGATGATGATGAATATACTGATACTGATTCTGATACCGAAAAAAACTGATGTCGCGGCGTATTGCTTCCGCATTATATACTAGGATTCGTACCTCCTCTCCATTGGACAATTGGACGAATTAGAATTTTAATTAACGCCCCCTTATGCTTAGGGGGTTTCCTTCGACTTCGAGTCTCAAAAATTTCTTCTCTATTGGTTCAAGAGATTTTTCCATTTGGCCAATGAGGAGTTTAGTACCGTCAGAGTCGCTTATCGATATTTAGAAATTTATTATAAACAGCTGTCACTTTAGGTGGTCCGTCAAGCGAGCTCTCTTATCTAATGCTTCTTAAGTTTTCGTCGCCGTTTCAAATTTATGATTGCAGTTCTAAACAACTGCCTCGAGTTACGGCGACTCTGTTTTATTTAAAATTCTTTTGGAGTTTAAAGAGCCGTTCAAATGTTTATTCTTTATTAGATTTCTAAGACTTCTTTGGTTGTTTTATTTAGAGTTGGTCTTGCCTTACGAAGGTTTGTTAAAAAATTTTATTCTCCACGTAACGTAATATTCGTGAGGTGCGACTAAAGTGACAGCTCTCACGGTTTGATATTTCCCGTATAGAGTTCTTAGAATCATTATCTTTAATTGTTTATACATTCCTCTCGAAAAGAAAGAATCGTGAAGTCTACAGGACGTAACATAATCAAATTGCGACATATTAATGATTTTTGACTTTAAGTTGTTTTCACATAATAATTTGGTCATTACAAAAAATGTTTACATCTTATTGATTGAATATAATAATCACCTTTGTTACCTATCCTGTTTATACGATATATTTGCTCTCTATAGTCTAGTATATTTAGTGATTAGATAAAATACAAGATATCTCATAAAATATTCATTTTTCGATTATTTTACCCTAATACTTTTATGCACAGAATAATGAGACAAATCAATTGGTGTAAAGAAAATACATAGTTATCTTTAAGAAAAAATCTGAATTTGCAAATAGCAGTTACACATTTTTACTTTAACATAATTATGTGTTTTAATTACGCCAATTGATTTGTCTCGTTATTCTGTGCATAAAAGTATTAGGGTAAGATAATCGAAAAATAAATATTTTACGAGATATCTTGTATTTTATGTCAAAATATTGCAACTTTGAAGCCTTATAACGCGAAAAGTACTTCACGAAAAAATATTTGATTATAGTGTTTTGGAAAGCTCTCGAAGTCGGTTACAAGAATGTGTAACAAAAAATTAGGTGTTTCATTTAAAAAAATTGAGGTTACCTTTACGTGACCTTCAAGTGACTCTCCAAGGTCAAACTAATAGTACCATCTTATGTCCCCCTCGAAACCATACAACTTTTGTCTAAAACATTTTTGTCTAAAACTTATGAATTCTGAGATATTTTCAGTGGAAAGATTAAAGATCTACCCTGTATACATATATAAACAATTTTATATTTTTACTATATAATATTTAACTATATATAATATATTATATGTATATATTATATATAATATATAATATATAATATTTTATGCTATATAATTATATTCTAATACATATAATTTTATTTATACATATATATAATTACATGCAATATTTATATCTCGTTCACTGAACTCGTGTTGCACTAAACTGTATGAGTGCTGCACTAGGTTTGGTCGACACTATCTCATTTCAGTGCAACACTAACGAGTTGAGTGTTGATTGGACCTAGTGATGCACTTGTACAGTTCAGTGCAATATGAGTTCAGTGTCAGTGTAAATCTATCGAATTCACTATCAGTGCAATTCAGTGCCTTCTGCACTAATGCAATGTGTTTCAACCGAACGTACAAATAACACTGAACTGGGATAATGCAGTTCAGTCAAACACGTTTTCACTAGCATATGTTTTTAGTGAATTATCAACCGATTACACATAAGATTCTGAACCAGTGAAGGGCAAGCCAATCAAACACTAAATACTGAAAGAGTACATACACACTCAGTGCGCATTAGTGCATCCAATTCGCCATAAGTAAATGCGTTAACATTTTTAGACTATGTTGTATACCTAGAGAAGACTGTATTCATTATTTCAACAACTGTTTTAACAATAATGTAACCAACAGTAACGCACAACTACATGTAATAACCGCACAACAAGAAGTTACTCTTGCATCGATACCCGTCGAAAATAATGAAACACTTCAGTGTAGCGAAAACAATGATTATGGCGCGGGAAGACAGCGTTCTCGAAATTACCGATTATCAAATCTAAATTAATATGTAAAAATATCATCTTGTATCACCTAAAATTTATACTACCAATCGCTATATTTGTAATCAACTTATATCTTATAATTAATCGTATTATGTTAGGTTAAGCTGTATTGTATTAATCTAGAATTAAGTTACTGTTAGGACCTTCCGTACTCTATTACTTTAAGGAAGTTCTCCACTTCAAAGGGGGGAGGTGTTATGTACCGCAACTTTTTCCACGCAAATATTTCACTAATAGATATCTTATTAAGAGACAGCAGTTTTTCACGCTAGATGTGCATAAGCCACAAGACATTCTTAATATCTCTTCGCGGGATATCTCTTTCAGTTAAGCGATAAACGCATCACTCCGAGATGCCACACGACTTTATCTGCACGTGGGGACCTCTGAGAATGAAGGTCCAGCGATATAAAACGTAGTTAGTTCTCGTCTGTACTCGGCCTCAGCAACATCTCCGAAGTTTTATAATAAAAGCACTGAGCATCGTATCCCCGATTACATTTTTATTTCATTACGTCGCTTGTAACAGAACTTGATCATTGTGTACATAAACATGTATTAAATTAATTAGTTCATTACATCCACAATTACATAATTTTAATCTCATGTATATAATTTTTTATTTTTATCTATATTACCTGTCATATCAATTACTATACACTACATTACTTTACTCTATTGTTATTATTAATCGTTTAGTTTATTAAATGAAAATGTTTTAAACATCCACAAAATGTTTGCAAACATGTTTGTTAAAGCTTTTTGATGGATATTTTTACGGCTTAACAAGTAATAAAATTATAAAGGAATTTTTATAATAAAATAAGTTAATTATTTGATCAAAATATATAGCTCTTAGAAAAAATATAAATAAATAAATGCATTCATTAAACAATCAAACTTTAACATCAATATTCTTTTAATCAAATGTTTAACTCCTTAATTGTTATTGTCTTTATTATTATTAAAAAATAGGAAACGCAAATCAGTATCTCTGAGATTCTGTTCAATCCATTTGTCTGCTCTTTCATCGAGTTCCTGAGTAAACATTCTTCCATCCACCAATGCCACCTTTTCTGATAAATTCCCCTTCTTCTACAATGCCACAGGCAGATAACTCAGAGTTGTTTACCATTGGATTGTTGCGGAAATTTGTAATCTTTAAATAATCTGCCACTTTATCTATCTCTTTGTCAGTGTATGTTTTGCCTAAAAATTTTGCTACTTTCTTAATCGTCTTTAGAAAATCCTGAAAAACATTTAATATTTTTATTTCAGTATATGCATCACATAAGAGTTTTGGAAGTGAAGAGGAAGGAGAAATCAGTTAATAAATAAATAAATAAAATAAATATATATTAATAAAAGGTAAAAAACGTAAAGCGTAATAGAGATAAATATTATGACATAATTATAAACATAAAAATAAAATTAAAAATTAAAGATTTATTGTTAAGTAAATCAATAAGTTTACAAAATGACAAATTATCGTAATAAATAAAGGTTGAAAGAAACAAAATAACAATGAATAATAAAAAAACGGTAAAGAAAATTAAAATATAATAACGGTTTACAACAAAAAAAGCGGACGTTTCGGCTTGATTATTCAAGCCTTTGGTTTTTTCAATAAACAGAGTGCTCCTTTGTTTTCTTATTATTCCAAAACACGGGCAAGATTAGATAAAAAATTTGCCTCCAACCTTAATAAACAAAACGGAATATTTAAAATTAAACCTATGCACTATTTTTACTCACATTCATTTTCAGATAGATCGACACTGAACATAAATACACATGATAGGTTTCCTTCTTCCGATAATTTTCGACCACTTTATACACCTAATAATATGGAAGTCCGTATTGAGCCCTTACCTTTCTCAAAAACTCGATATGACTTACTTACAGTAAACACCAAATGGTTTATCAATTATTCGTCCTTAACCATACCAGAAAATATCACTAGTTTTTACTACTTTACAACTTTAGCTTACCAACAAACAATATTTCAAACCTTACCATTGATTTTATTAAAAATTTTGAAAACAATATAAAAAGACTACCACCTGAAAAGCGCATAATTATAAGAGGTCGCGTTTTGTTAATATTTTAAATTCATTACCTTCTTACCGATATCCGCATAATCCTCACATTTTTAAACTTTCAAAATTGAGCAACACTACGAATAAGTTTTTGAAGAACAACCCGAATCTTATTTTAACTCAAATTGACAAGGGAAATATTACTGTAGTATTGGACAGAGATAAGTAATTGAAAAAATTGAATATTTATTGGAAGATAAGAACACGTACTTATTTTTAAAAAAATGGAAAAACAAACAATATATTTCCCTGGTTTGCTATCGTTCTCTTTCCTTCAGTGAAGGTTCTCTTCCTAGAGAGCTTATGGTCTTCCTAAGGTTCAGAAGGTTAATTGCCCCTTCAGATTAATTGTCTCTTCCGTTAATACTCCACTGTATAATTTAGTGCTTTTTTTACACAAAATTATAGTAAAGAGCTTCCCTCCAGCCAAAAGTCATGTTAAAAATAGTTTTGACCTTGTCGATAAATTGTCTAATTTGAAATTAAAAAGCAATCATCGACTTATATCTTTGGATGTTGTTTCTCTCTTCACCAATATTCTTATTGATCTTGCGATTGATAGCGTTACAAAAAGATGGTATCTTATTGAGAAAAATTGTGATCTCCCTAAGTCTGAATTTCTAGATGCATTGAAACTAATTCTTAACTTTATCTTTTTACCTTTAATAGATTATTTTACCGTTAAACTTATGGTACTCCCATGGGTTCCCCCCTCTCTCCTATCATAGTAGACATAGTTTTACAAGATTTAGAGAAGGCTTTACAATCGATACTTTTTACTCCACCTTTTTACTATCGTTACGTGGACGACATAATACTGGCTGCTCCTTCTAATATGATAAATCACACATTGTCTATTTTCAACTCGCTCTATCCGAGACTACAGTTCACTTTGGAAATCGAATCAAATAATAAGCTGAACTTTCTTAATACTACCCTAATTGTTAGTAATAATAGATTAATCTTTGACTGGTTTCAAAAACATTCTTGCTCTGACAGATACCTGAATTTTTTCTCTCAACACCCGATATGTCAGAAGAGAGACACTATCATTGGACTTATTGACAGAGCTTTTTCATTATCAAACCCGCGCTTCCATTCAAAAAATACTTGTTCCATTATTAACATATTATTAAATAACAGATACCCACTCAAATTTATTTGTAACATAATTAATCATCGGTTAAAATTTTTATTTCAAAGAAAAAAATACGCTAACCTTGATAATAATATACCTAAAAAAGAAAAATCCTCATTTTTCACTCTTCCATATTTACCTTTTTTAACTGAATAATTCAAAAATATTTTTAGAGACGCTGACACTACAGTTTCATACTTAAGTTTTAATAAGTTGAACAATTTTATGAAAGTACATAAAGACAAGATTCCTAAATATTCCAATACTAACGTTGTTTACAAGATAAATTGTAATTTTTAAAATTATTAGATTCAAATCTCTAGTAATCAATTAATAATAGGTAATATAAGTAGAACGACCAAACTAGCCAATAATGTCTTTATTTAATATTACGACGACGTTTCGACCATTTGGTTGTGGTCCTTTTCAAGTTTAAATTCGAGTGAACAAAGATGTATAACAATGTGTTGTACAAGTAGAAGTTAATTAAACATTTCGCTGTTGTAGATATTGATATGACGAACCAACAAGTGACGGAACACGTCTTGTCAAACTTGTATAACACATTGTTATATATCTTTGTTCACTCGAATTTAAACTTGAAAAAGACCACAACCAAATGGTCGAAACGTCGTCGTAATATTAAATAAAGACATTATTGGCTAGTTTGGTCGTTCTACTTATATTACCTATTATAAATTGCAATGATTGTGACGCTTCTTACGTAGGACAGACTGGTAGAAAACTAAGCACAAGAATAAAAGAACATAGACAACACATACACAAGAACACCCATCTGTAGAGAATACCAAATCTGTTATCACGGAACATAGAATTAATTTCAATCATGAGTTTAAGTGGAACGATGTTGGTGTTTTAGACGTTGAGTCTCATTACAATAAACGCCTTATTTCTGAAATGTTACATATTAAAAAACAACATAACAGCTTAAATCTGCAGACCGATAATGTCTACCCGATTTATATAATAACATTATTGACAAACTCTCTGCTCCGCTACCTCAATACCAACAAGTATAAATAACGCTCTTAATAGACGAATTTCGACATTAGTTCACCGTCCCCTGTGTTGAATGCCTTCATTAGAACAACTCTTTACTACGTTCATGGTCACCTATACATCATATTAATAATTTTTTAAGTAAGTAAAATATGAATTTGCTAATTGCTGATTGTTGAAATACTTGTAATTTTCCTACACGAGTTTATCGTCGAATTCTTATACTTTAGTTCTTGTTACTTGTCTTAGATTTACCATCTTCCATTTACATCATAAAATCAAAAGATGTTACAAGAATTTTATTTTAATTTCGGTGCATACCTCTTAACCAACCAATTAGAGAGGTCAATACAGGTTGTTACTTTAGGACACTCAGTTTATTTATTGTTATTAAACTTAGACAGTGAAATATGATTCCAAATTACTTTATTATATATAAACAATTTTTTACACCTCTGACTTCTTGCGGTTTAATTTAATTTATTATGTACATTGTTTGATTACAATTATTACTTTTGCGTTCCGTCTCATTTCTTTACGCTGAAAAAGGCTTGAATAATCAAGCCGAAACGTTCGCTTTTTTGTTGTAAACCGTTATTATATTTTAATTTCCTTTACCGTTTTTTTATTATTCATTGTTATTTTGATTCTTTCAATCTTTATTTATTGCGATAATTTGTCATTTTGTAAACTTATTGACTTAGCAATAAACCTTTAATTTTTAATTTTATTTTTATGTTTAATTATGTCATAATATTTGGTTCTATTACTCCTTACGTTTTTTACCTTTTATTAGTTTTAATTATTGAGCCTGTTTATCAATTGTTTTAAATATATATTATACAGTGTCCCATAACTGATGAAAACTAAGTTACAGCTGGCTAAATTTTGCCTATTTTTTAAATTTTATTAGAGTAAACTCTATCTGAAATTAACTGAAGAATGCGTTTTGGTAATCTTTTAACTTCAAGTTTAGTTTGTGAAAAGTGCCCTTTTTTCAATTGCTCATAACTCGGAAATTATGGATGTCTCAACATTTTCGAAGAAAATCCTGAGGAAAAAAATCGTCTCCAAATGATCTCAAGAATTTGCCATTAATAGATTTTTCACCAATTACAAGAGACTCTGTATATATTAAGCTTAAAAAGTTTAAAATAAATAATTAATAATGTATATTAGATATATGTTTAAAATATATATATGTATAAAGCGCATGTTTGAAAATAAAGATAGAGTATATGCTTACATATGTCATTTCTTCGTAAAACAAAAAAAGAAGATTTGGATGATCTTTCATGCTCCAAGCTTCCTTCAAGTGGGACCAGTATGGTGACCATGGGACTAGAAAAACAAATAATTAAGAATCCCTTTCACGTTGATAAGAAATTATTTAAGTAACAAATATATAAGAAACAGATTTTATTATCAGATAGTAAGATAGATATATTGCTTGAAAATGGAGAAATTATATTTATACATTCGCGATTCTTAACCACTCATTTGTTTGATATATCTCATATTGTGATTATAAAACTAGACTATTCTGTGATTCTAGATTTCTTCAAAATTTAAATGTCTTTCAACAAGAATTATTATATTTATAAAAAAAATTAACTCAAAGTTTTAAAGATATTTGACAGATATTCAAAAAGCCTTGTTATTGTTTTTAACAATATAAAATCTCATTAATCAAAAAATTACAATACATAAAAATATTTAAGATTAAACACAAAAGTTGTATACATTTCTTAAAATTATGTAAATTAACTTGCATGCTCACAAAAATTTATAATTACAAAAAAAAAAAATAGAAACGTCTATCATTAAAAATATAATAAATCTGTGTATAAAAAGAAATAAAAACTTAATATTTATGTCAATTATAAGTTAAATAACAAGAATATCTATGATGCAATACAGAGATCTTTTTTCTCTAGATTTTATTCTACTTACTAAGGTCGGTTTCAAAGTAGTTCCAAAAGGCGGCAAAGTTACCGATATAACCCTGAGTTTTGAATGCCTTATCCAAAAAGAACAAAGAAACAGCAACATCTTTAGGATTACGAGCCACGTAAACAATCTTGCAACCAACATCTAAAAGTCCTGGCAACATGCTGAAGGGAAAATGTGTCTTAATAAACCTGGGCGATGGAATCGCGGCGACAATCTCATAGCCAGGCTTAGCTATGTCAAGACATAATTGCTGTTTGATGGGATCGTCCTTATTGTTTTCAAGAAATTCGCTGGTCACCTCGGAATGATGAAGCAGGCTAAATCTGAAAAGATATGTATGTACAGATCAAATGATAAAAAATAATCAAAAATTATAAGAATTTACACATATATGTAATGCTTTGTATGATATACAGAACGTCCTGGTAAAGGACGTAGCAATTTCTCGTGGGCAACAGAACAGGTGTAGAACAGGTAAAAATAATCTCATAAGTTTTTATAAAATTTTTTTCTAAATTGCATTTTTCTTTAAAGTTTAAATTTAAGAATCATTTTTTTTTAATAACTTTTATATTACTTTGTAAATCTTAATAATGTATAAGAACTTTTTTTATTATTAAGTGAAGATCTTTAAAATAGTGTGATAGATTTTTTATATCATCTCGGAGAGCCAAAATCGAATCACCTGTAAGTCTTTTAACTTACAAAACTTTAAAGCCGATAGATTTTTTTATGTTTAAATTATATTTTTAGATTCTTCACATCTTTCTCTAAGAAAACGGTATTCTTGTTTTATTTCGTTAAAACTAACTGTTTAAAAAAAAACGCATTTGATCGAGAGAAAGTAAACCTTTATTCGTAATAATTGAATAATGATTTTTAAGTAAGTAAAAAAAAGATGCTTATTCCCGCGTAAAAAACTATGTATTAACTGTAAAAAAAATTTATCTCCAAAATCGTGTTATTTTACAATAAAAATATATCTTACAAAAATTAATGATGTCAAAAAATTATGCTAAGTGAAAATAAAACTTATTAAAATATTTTAATAGTTGTTTTAATTTTCTACATTATATTTTACAAAAATTACAATATCAAAATAAAAAATTATATAAAAATTAAAAATTAATACAAATAAAAAAAATAAAAATAGCACTTTTTTTTTACTTTTTTTTTATTGTAATATGTATACATGCTACATAAAAATATTTTTGTCACATACTCGAGAAAAGGAAAACGCTCGGCCAAATATTTTTTTTCCGCCAACTCAAAATTTAAATTATTGCATAGCAGCCAAACTAACTCTTGTGTCAACGTAGTTCCTGAAAAACATATAATTTCTTATTTATCTTGGTCAAACAATATTAATAAAATATTTAATTTAAAAAGATAACTCATAGTTATGGAAAACTGAAAAATTTTTTTAAATTCTAGCGCACATAGTCATGAAATATTAAAAATTAATAAAAACGCTTGAAAAATATTGGGATGCTAATTTAAAAATATAAAGAACCGGAACTTTTTAATTGAAACATATCTGTAAAGATAAATATCTTTGCAATGTCTTTTTCTTTTGACATTTTTATTGTTTGAGTGTAAAATATATTATTGTCATATTAAAAATATAAATATAGAGTGTCCTGTAATTGGTGAAAAATCTGCTAATGGCAGATTCTTAAGATCATTTGACGACGATTTTTTCTCATCAAAAATGTCAAGGCACCAATAATTTTCGAGTTATAAGTGATTGAAGAAGAGACGCTTTTTGCAAACTAAACTTTTTGGAGTTAAAAAATTACTAAAACTACATTCTTCAGTTAATTTCAGATAGAGTTTACTTTAATAGCTTTTTTAATTTAAGGCTTAATTACAAAGATATGCAATGATAAAAAATTGGAAACTTGATGACGTCTCCCGATATTTTCGCTGAGGAAAAATCGACTTCAAAAATCTGTCATCAGCAGGTTTTTCACTAATTACGGGACACTCTGTATATGTCAATCAACAAATCACAATTACATTTATTACACTTAGTTCTGCAGCAATTGACATATACCTGATCTAGGATAAGATACCACCCAAGTGTCGTCTGGCCTGGCTTTGAAATTGTAGAAACCAGTACCCTGTTGTATCCACTTATATGGAAAAAAATATTTTTTTGGTCCCACAAAAACCCATCCTGTCCTTTCGCCTTTGAACATCTGCAGCATTTCTTTCGTTTTCGTCTCTGACAAAAGCTCATATTTTGGAATCTGTTGGGCCATCTTCGTGTTTTAATTCTTCTAATTCTTGATTGCGATTTAACACTAGATAGTTAGCTATAATGTTTCACACACTTGCAATTCATCGATAAAAAACTTAATAATTACTATCAAGAATCTATGAATCGAGTATGTTACTCCACAAAAAGATCTGATCATTTCCTTTATGTCAGCAAGATTTGTTTTCTTTCACACTAATTATCCTTTCTCATTGTTTTTAATTAACATTTAATTAACATTTAATATTAATATAATTTTTATCAACTATAATAATGTTTTCTAACTCACCGACGCAGATTAAGATATCCACTTTCTGACAGCCAACTAGTGAGTTAAAGAGAGTCCGTTACATACTATTTATAGTACTTGCCGATGATATAATGACCTCAAAGAAAATTCGGGTCAATTTCTCCGATTTACTGTACTTTCTTCTTGGAAAGCGCAAATGTTCTCAGAATATACGCAATGTACGTTTATGATATTCTCAGAACGTTCTTAGAATCTACATATGCTGTTAGGGTTATAAAATAAAATTGCTCTTATAAATTTCGATTCGAGCACCAAAAAAATTGTGTTCTCTATTTTAGAAGAATTCCTTCTAAAGCTTTCCTCCAATAAAATATTCTAAAAAATTCAAAATATTCCCCTCTAATGATCTTTTGTTAAGAATAGTATATGAAATAAAGAAAATATTCTTAAATTGTATCATACAAACCCTATTTGCGCTTACACCACTAGAGGGCATAACGGTATATTTTTCCCGTAGATAGAAAAACCTCTCGCAAGATATAAGAACCCCAAGAGAGCTTAGTATCGGGGCTCTTAGCCCTGAAGATGCAAACTCCACGTTTACGAACTTCATTGCGTGCATTACGCTGTTTAATCACGCGGCATCCATCCGGAAGTCTCCAGTTTAGACAATTCTAATGGCCACGAAAGCCTCAAGACTAGAAGTGTATATATATTCTTACATATTAAGAATATCTAATATTTTTCTATTTTTTAGAAGATTTCTATCTTTAGTTAAGAAAATCCTCTTGGCGCTTATTTTAAAGGAAGATGTTCTAAAAATAAGTGGTATATTCTTAAAATGAGAATATGAATTTTTCGATGAGACAAACTGAGGACAAAGTTTCCAGGTAGCAAGGTGTCGTCATTATAATGTCATTTTAAAGTCATTTTTCGTCATATGACCTCAATCGTCTAAAAATGACGTAAAACAAATGTTGATATTTTTGACGACATATTATCGTCACAAAAATGACGTCATTTAAACATTTTTTAAGGTCATTTAGTCATTTAACTTTATCAATTAATTAGTTATATATATGTTATTATAAATATGTCAGTGTTAATTTATTTTTATTTAGATTATTTTAGCAAAATAATAAATATTTTTCGATATTTATGAAGTTTATATACTTTTCTATTTATCTTCTATTTTTGAAAATACGGTATATTATTCACTTATTGTTAGCTGCTTATTTTATCCGCTTGACTTTTTTAATATTTCCATACTTATATTCATTTTATTAAATCAGCAGTTGTAAGGTTATGTAGAAATTTGCATAAAAAATAATAAAATATAATTAATTTCTAATTAAAATAAGTGATAATATAAGATTAATATAATGATAAAATTTATATCATTTTTTACATTATTACTGTTAATGCTTTACAAATGTATTGTTTGTTACTATCTCTTATTCTTGAATTGTGTAGTGACTTACATATATTACACTGCATTTTAGATGCATTAGATTATTCATTACAGTGTTAATATACATGTATGAAGCATTTATTTTTGTAGTAAATAACACAAATATGTACTAGCACTGCAATGTATTTATCTAATAAATAACACATCTACCAATAAGACGCTACACAATTCAATTAAAAGAACAAACGCAATACATTTTTAAAGTATTAGCGCAGTGATAATTTTTTGGAACACATATTTTTTCTCATTTTAATTCTTATTAAATTTCTTTTTATGTTTCAGCTGTATGTGCAATAAAAGAAAGATAAATTTCTCTATAGTAGGAGATAAAAATATAATTGTTTGCTATATATATGTATCTAGTGAAACAACATAAAATAATACACATTAACAACTTACACAATAAAATGTAAGTATGCTAATGAAAACTTTATAAATTAAAATATCTCTTTTTTATAATTTTATTGTATTTTATAATATAAACGTAGAATTTACGTATAAATTTTTATATTAATTAAAAATTTTTCTATTAATATTACATTATTAAATCAATTTTTATAATAAGATTTATATATTAATTAATTTAATTTTTACATACATATGTACGTATCTGCTTATTAAAACTTTATTTAAAAATCTTAATATCTTAACCATAAACATATCATAAAACATATATTTTGACTTTACATTTATTAAAAAGTCCAGTTAACATAAGTAATTTCATATGTTTCGAAAATTCTACATTTATATCATTTTAAGTCTTTTTTGCGATAGTTTTTTAATTTATTTATATATATGTGCGTACTCGCATGTTTGCATGCATATTATTATTGATTGAAAAATCTTACTCCTAACATATCATAAACATGTATTTTGACATATATTTTAACATATGTTTCTTTATATTAATTCCAAAAATCCAGTTAAGTAATTTTACATTTAAAAATATTATCTGTATATAGGTACACTATAATAACAGCTAGTCAAAATATATATGTTTATGATATATGATCAAAAGTTCATACATAATACATATATTATACACCTATGTGCTTATGGATATAGTTAGGAGATATTTAAACCAAGTTTAATAATATGCATGCACGCAATGTATGTATGTATATATATGTGTAATAAATTAATTATAAAACTATCGCAAAAAAAGAGTTTCTTACAATGGAAATCTCTAAGTTTTACAAAGTCGTAGTATAGTTGCACCGAAAAAATCATATTCTCATTTTAAGAATATACCACTTATTTTTAGAATATCTTCCTTTAAAATAAGCGCCAAGAGGATTTTCTTACCTAAAGACAGAAATCCTCTAAAAAATAAGTATCCTCTAGAAAAGTATTAGATATTCTTAATATGTAAGAATATATATACACTTCTAGTCTTGAGGCTTTCGTGGCCATTAGAATTATCTAAACTGGGGACTTCCGGATGGATGCCGCGTGATTAAACAGCGTAATGCACGTAATGACGTTTCGTAAACGTTAGAGTTTGCATCTTCAGGGCTAAGAGCCCCGATACTGAGCTCTCTTGGGTTGGAGTTCTTATATCTTGCGAGAGGTTTTTTTCTATCTACGGGAAAAATATACCGTTATGCCCTCTAGTGGTGTAAGCGCAAATAGGGTTTGTATGATACAATTTAAGAATATTTTCTTTATTTCATATACTATTCTTAACAAAAAATCATTAGAGGGGAATATTCTGAATTTTTTAGAATATTTTATTGAAGGAAAGCTTTAGAAGGAATTCTTCTAAAATAGAGAATACAATTTTCGGTGTGTATGAATTGTCGCTTGAGAATTTTTTAAAGTTGCAAAACAGTTGTAGTCGCAATCACTCGAGTTCAATTCCTATTCCAGCGACCATGACTACTACTGTTTTGCGATTGTAAATTACCCTCTCGAGAAATAATTCATACGACTGTGTATTATTTATTATTATTAAGACTGAGTCTTCATTGTACAGGAGGTTAATGAGATAATATAATATATATAAAAGTTTTAATATATATAAAAGTAGTTAATGAGGGTCCAAGCGCAGTTATTAGTGAGCGTACAAATTTATTTATTTTTATTATTCAATACTTGCTAATCTAACTATTCAAATACGAACGTTTCGGTCAATTTTTTGATCAGCTTCAGCGCAATTACATATAACTAAAAATAAAAATAAAACGCAACATATTTAACGCAGTACCATTAAAATTACATTAAATTAAAATTAAATTAAAATTAATCTGATGGTATTGTCATATTGGTTAGACACCGACAGCCAAGAAGGTGAAGATTAACAACAAAATAAACGCTCCTCTCTAGGTGAAACGCCAGGAGGTGTGGCGGGTATTAAAACTGTATAAGATCGAATTAAAAATTGAGTGCGGTGGGTAATGTGTCAGATAAATAAAATTGTCAATACCTCAATATATTCAAGGCTATCAATATCCAATGCTTAACAATTACAATTATTTCTGATGTGATGTTTAATGATCCACAATCGAAACAAGACTAACCTTGATATGAAAATAAAACTATCAAATTTTTGATAGGTTGTTTGTCATGTCCTTGTAAGTTCGTGTAAACAATCGGTATCTGTCTATAAATTAAGACTATTTTTTTGCCTATTAATGTAAACCATTTCTGGTAATAATCTTTTGTTATAAAACTTTTCGATATCTAATATTTCTACATTATCCCAATTAAAGTCGTGATTTAACTCTATGGTTGGTAATTACTGAGCTAATCGTCGTTCGCAATTTAATATGATTCTTATGTTCTTGTGCCTAATTTTCTGCCAGTTTGGCCCACATATGAGGCTGAATCCTTACAATTAATTTTATAATTTACATTTGTTTGCGACGTCTTAAAAATAGGATCTTTATGAGCTTTAATAATGTAATTTAATTTGTTAAGGCTAAAATAAGAGACTCTGACATTTGTGGTTTTAACAATACTTTTGAATTTTTCCGCAATATCCGGTATATATGGTATGGTGAAATATGAAATTGATTCATCGTTTTTATCCTTAGTTTTGTTTATATTTAACTCTCTTTTTTTTGCTAATAAAAATTTTCAATCTCTTATGAATAGTACAGAAAATAAATTCCAAATGGTAATTGTTTTGTAATAATATATTTATGACCCCTTGAATATTTTTACTATGGAATTCTGGATGTGAAAGTAAAAAAGCTCTGTCTATAAGTCCGAAAATAGTGCCTCTTTTTTGGCATAGAGGATGTTGTGAAGTGAAATTTAGGTATCTCCCAGAGAATGTTGGTTTATGATACCAGTTAAATATTATATTATTATTTTTGAGGACTAAACTCACTTCTAAGAAATTCGGCCTATTATTGTTACTAGTTTCTAATGTAAATTTTAATCTGTTGTGGAAAGAGTTAAATATATTAAATGTGTCATTTATTAGTGTATGGGAAGCTACGAGAATAATGTCATCTGAAATAAAAAGCTGGTGTGTAAGTTAATTTTTTTAAAGCGTTTTCTTCAAGGTCTTGTAGTACTATATCTGTAATGATAGAGAAGAGGGGAGAGCCGATAGAAGTAAAAAATGTTTGTTTGTAAATAAGTCTGTTAAAAATAAAAAAAGGAAGAATTTAGGACAAGTTTAACTGCAAATAAGAATTCTTGTTTCGTTAATGCACAGTTCTTCGTTAAATAATGCCATCTTCTAGAGAAGCTATCTAAAGCCAAATCTAAGGGAGTGTCTTGAGTGTTTTGGAACTGGGACAGTTGCGAATAGTTGTTGTGACTTAAAATGCGGTGCGATTATTTCTATTAAAAATGTAGCATACTGTAAACGGCGAAAGATTCTTGTACTTACCGGACATAAATTTTTAAAAAAAGAAGATTTATTTAATATTCCTTGTTCATCTTCTATGTTTAACATTTACTGTCCCATTTGAAGTCGTGGCCAATAAAGAATGTTAGAAAATATGTACAATTATCTTGTGGAGAGGACAAATGTGCCGTTCTTCATGGATAGAACATCCAATTTCTAAAATATGGAACCTATTGTAAGTATTTTCTCAAATAGAGTAGGTAGGTTAAAAATCATTTTTATATTCCTTTTGACTAAATGTTATAAAAATAAATAGAAACAAAACCTAAAAAATTGGTTAACTAGTTCAAATAATTATCGATAACAAAATAAAAGTGATTTTTGGCTTCTGTATATAATTATTATAATTTATAGCATATTAATATAAATATTTGTACATATAACAAATGTATGTGTGTTTTAATATTATATTACAGACTGAATTTAGACTTAATAATGTAATTTTCCTAGGCAAACATCTTCAAAAATATGAAAAATATGGAAAAAAATTTCAGACAAAAGTTATTTTTGTCTAAAATCTTTTTTCATATCTTCCATGTTTTTTGATATATTTGTCTAGAAAAATTCCAATAAAACATTCTTTAGAAAATTAATGTATCTCTATTAAAAATATGTAACGTTTCTTTTTCAGCGAGCTATTCAATGGCAAGAAAAAAAAGATGCTGAAAGTTATCTGATTTAAATTCATGTACAGAAAATGAAGAGTATATATAATCTTTATTTCAGCTTTTGCTAAGAAAGGACTTGGTTTACATGACCTCTTCTATTCACTCACATCCGTCCAAACCCTTCATTCTTATTTTCTTACTTTTCCTATATATAAGTCACTAAACATCTCTGTAAAATTACATTTAAAACTTATCCTAATTGGTATCTGCCTCTTTCATTATTCCGTTTATACCTAATATCCTCAATACAATAAGCAAATGCTTCTTAATACACTAACTTAGATTCACTATATGCTATAAAAAAATAAACAATAAAACAACATAAGATAAAAATCAGATATCAGATATAATAACATAAAACCTATAACTATACCTTTTGTAGATAACATATCAAATACAAGTACAAGATATGACTAGATGTTACTTTTAAAAACACCTCTTATATTATTATTCTCTGTTCGCCACATTCCCTTCTAAGTATTTTCCTATTATCTCTTATGTATGTATATATTACCCGCCATATGTAATCATTCCTAATCCCTTGTCCCTTATACAATCTGAATCTTCTGCTTTATTATTATTTTTCTTTCCCTTTTATTCGCTCGTTTCTCCTTTTTCCATCTTTTCCTTCCTTTTTAAATCCTTCCATTTTTTTTCTTTTTCTTTCCATAGCTTAATTATAGTATTCGCTTTTTCCGTGTTTAATTCATCATTACATAAATTCTTTATCTTATTCTCATTATTTTTACCCATCTCTCTAAACCATTCTCTCGTGACTTTACATTCCCCTACGATATATTCCAGATTATCTTTGCCCATTTTACAAAAAATACATATTTTTTCTTCTTCCTTTATCCAATATTTATTCGCTTCTTCCATATTTCCACATCTTAGTCTCACTAATGCCCTTATACCGTCTTCTCTCCCTACTCTGTTTATGTTTTCACTTAAAAGGTTCACTTAGGTTTCCTTTGTTTGTTTTCTATTTCTTTATATCTTTTGTTATATCTCGCGTTTTTTATCTTATAATCTATACTTTGATTCTGTATATCTTGCATCCTTTCTCTGACTATACCTTCTATATTCTTCTCCTCTTTGTGCATCATCTTAATCGCCTCTGTACTCTAACCTAAACTATTATAAAATCTTTCCCTTTCTGTACTAAAGAAGTCTCTTTCACTTTCCTTAGTCTTATCCTTTTCCTCCCAACACATTTTTACTAAATTCTCTTTATCTTTCTCCCTGTTTCTGACCTCATCGCTCTTATGCCCCACTCTACCTTTAAATTCCTTAATCCTAATTCTCTGATTACCACATACCTTGGAGTACAGAAATTTATTTTGAATATCCACCTCGCATAATTCAGCATTATTTTTTCCAATTCCGTCTTTTTGTTCCTAATCCCAAATTTCTACCCCATATTCCATAACGCTTTTGACTAAATAGTTAAATAGAATTCATCTTCTCCTAAAATCATCCTTGCATACTCTCTCCTAAACCCCATATCTTATTTGCCATGATTCTTTTTTTCTTTTTCATTTCCTTTATATGTTCTGCATAGTTTCCTTTTCTATTAAACATGAAACCTAAATATTTAAAACTTTCTACCTCCTCTATTATTTTCTTTCCCCACTTCCAAATTTCCATTTTTTTCTTTCTTTTACCTACCCTATTGAAAACTATTATTTTTGTCTTTTCTACATTTAGTTCTAACATTCTTTCCCTAAGAAATCTTTTCAGTACGTTTAAAATCTCCTCTAAAGCTTCCTTACTTTTTGCTACTAACAACATATCATCCGCATATGCTACCGACCATATTCTTATTTTATCTAACTTTACTCCTCCTATATTTCTTATTTCTAACGCCTTGTCTAAATCTGCCATATACAAACTAAACAGGGATGGACTCAGGACACAGCCCTGTCTTACTTCTTTCTTCGTATAAAAACTTGCCGTTAGACCATCCTTCGTTCTTATTCTCGTTACTGTTTTTTCATATACTTTTTTTATCCTCCTTAGCAGTCCGCTGTTCACATCTTTCTCTTCCATGATTTTCCAAAGTTTTTTTCTATTTACGTTGTCAAAAGCAGTCTTCAAATCCACAAAAACTATAAATCTTTCTCTCCTCCTTCTGTTTTAATTTTTCTCTATGCACTAGATGATTTAACACAAATAAGTTGTCGATTGTGGATCTCTCTTTTCTAAAACCTGATTAACTCTCCGAAAGCATACTTTTCTCTTCTATTTTCTTCTCCATTTTTCCTCTTAACACTTCCGCATATATTTTATAGGCTAAGTACAGAAAAGAAATTCCTCTATAGTTTTCTATTCTTTCCTTATTTCCTCTTTTATACAAAGATACTACTATGCTTTCCTTTCAATCTGCAGGCATTTTATTCTATGCAGAGAATGAAGAATTTTTTTAAAAAATCCAGAAAATTCAGAGCTGCCAAATCCACCAATGAATTTACTAGTCATGATGATACGGATGATGATTCATCATTTTTACTTCAGATGATGAATCATTTACTTCGGAGGTTCCAAAAGTTTCCGAAAAACATACATTTACAGATACTAAAAGATACACAAGTTTCACGAGCAGGTAAAAGCATAATAAAATAACGTTAATACAAAAAATAAACTCTAAAAAAATATAAGATAAACTGTGAAAACTACAAATTATAATAATAAAATACTGATTTCTAAATTGCAGATTGTGATTATATAAACAACCCTAAAAGAAAATATACCAAGTGTTACGTCCTGTCGGCTCCACGTTTTTCCTCCCACGAAAATGAAACAATAATCGTCCGATCGGTCACAAAAAGGATCGCGCGACGAAAAATATTTTAAACATTGAAAACGATGTCAAAAGAAACGACAGGAAAGGACCGATAGTGAGATCCTCTAAATGAATAAATAGACAAACACAGCTGCATAATCTTAAGAAAGAAACAAATAATGCTGCTACGCACTGTCAGCTCCACGCCTTCACCTCCTATAAAGATGAAGCAATAATCGCCCGACTAATCACAAAAAGGATCGCGCGACGAAAAATATTTTAAACATTGAAATCGATGTTCAAAGAAATGACCGAAAAAGATCGATAGCGAGATCCCCTAAATAAATAAATGGATAAAAAACAGCTGCATAATCCCAGGAGATAACCAAATGAAGAATCTCCAAATTTCCTAAGAGGCCGTACAGAGCTCACCAATCAGCAACAATCAAAAATAAGGAAGAGAAGGATTTTACCGAACGACAGCTTTTTACACGTCAAAATCTCAAAAATACTCCCGCCCAAAATTGTTAACACGCCCTCAAGATTTAATATAAAAAGGGAAGACTCGCGTATTACAGACACACAAAAATTCAAATCAGTCGAGTACAGCGTTAGATTTATTCAGCACAGTTACTCTCGCTCATTCTTATTTCGGTCGTTCGCTGACCCAAGGAATTCGTTTCACATATTGGGAGTTCTGATTAAGTCTTGAAAACTATTAGAGTCAGTGCCCAACAACGACCACCTGCCGAGCAAGAGCTACAACCACGATCTGACCAGCAGCTAAAACACAACAAATCTGCCTAAGTAGTAAGTCTATTTTCCTTCTCTTTTTTTTCACCGTCATTCTTTTTTCTTTATTCAACCCTGTTCTTTTATTAAGTGCCTAAAATCGCGCCGACCCGCCGATTCTCGTGAGCCAACCAAGACCATAGATCGAACGACACGACCGTGTGCGAAATCGCGCCGTACACATATTACACTTTCGTAAATCTTTATTATTTTTTTTTTTTAATAAACTATTGTAACGAATACCAACCAGAATAAAATCTTTAAAATCGCACTCGTTCCCCTTCTTTTCTGGTTGATGACCTCCGCACTTATGTAACACCCGCGATCCACACACACACGCACGCACGCACGCACACACACACACACACACACACACACACACACACACACACACGCACACACACACACACACACACACACACACACACACACGCACACACGCACACACACACACACACACACACACACACACACACACACACACACACACACACACACACACACACACACACACAAAATAATTTTAAGGCCGATATCAATAAAATTATATGTATAACGTTAGGAATTAATTGAATAAATGTTAAATTAAATATTAAATGATCGGTAAATTTATTTAACTCCCTCACTCTCTCCACGCGAAAGATCACACTTGGTCCCGTCCCGCGTAAAAGAAATTCGATTTTCTTACCAAAAAGGGACCACCGAGAGAGCGTTCGCATAACAGAATAATAACGACACCCGTCGTTTACCTGTTTGCCAACCTGCAGCTCGCTCGACCGAGTCACTCGTCGATAAAACTTTTGACATCGGAACAGTTCCTGTTACGCCCTTCCTCTGACCCATCCTTTCCACGGGCCTGGACGTAACACAAGCAAAAAAAAATTAAAAAATTTAAAGAATACAAAATTGTGCAATCAATAGAAATCACAGGTTAATTTTCATAAGTATAATTTTTTATTATAAAATATGAACTAAAATATTGTATACGAATGAATATACGTTATTGTATACGAATAAGTTAATAATTATAATGCTAAATTAATATGTAATAAAAATTAATTTTTTCAGGTACACAATCAGATAATGAAGATTTTAATGTAGAATAGTCTGTTACTGTTATACAGGGTGTCTCATAACTAACGAGCCAACGCTCGTGAGCGGGTAGAGCGGGTTAAATGGAATAGAAAAGTCCTGTACCATTTTGCGATTTTCAGAATAATTATTGAGAAATTAATTTACAAAGATCGGCAAATCCGGCGCGAGTATCAGCCTGCTGCAAAAAAGATAGCGAGAAGGACGACCCACTACTAGGCCGGTCGCTAAATAATAATCGCTAATCTATTGTTCTTATCAACGCTTCTCGTCTATGCCCCTAATAACCGCGAGGCAATTGTTGTAGGATAAGAAGTTTCATAGCATAAGAGGGTCGTAGGATAAGAAGTCCGACTGTAATATTTTATATAGGTATTTATTTTTTTTAAACAGTTTAAAAATTCACTGTTTTTTGTAATGCAATTGCAAAATCTACTTACAATTTTGCAATTTCTATAATTTTTTTTAAAAGATACATTCAAGGTAATCCCTTCGTTTTGGAGGTTAAATGTTAAAATGATTTAAACGTGCTAGTCAATGAGCATGTGAACGCGCATGCGCGATAGACAAGGACAGCAGAGGCTCATGCAGCGTTCTCTTTCTATTTCGCTATCGCGTTCTCAGCCCCCTCCCGTGTTCTGCTCCTTCCCGTGCTCTATGGCCGGTATTCATAGTCCATTCTTATATTCAAGCTCATCTTAAGTAATGTCTTAAAATTCTATTCGGCCATCTGATTGACTGAACGAAGTCTTAAGTCTACTAAAAACATGTCTTAAGATGATCTTATATAAGAATGGACTATGAATATCGGCCTATATCTAATATCTCTATGATCGTAACTGTGATGTCAGTTCCCTTGCCCAAAAATTGACTTTACGCTTCGTCCAGATATTGGGAGCTTTCCAGCAAGACACAAAGTAATGCAATGTCCACTAGTGTAAGAGAGAATACATCAGTGTGTCTCACTCACACTAGTGGACACTGTGTTACACTGTAGCCAGTATTCATAGTCCGATCTTATATTTAAGGTCGTCTTAAGAGCTCGTTCAATCAATAAAATGATGCTATGCTGCTACTTCATTGGTTGAACGGGATCTTAAGATGGTCTTAAATATAAGATCGGACTATGAATACCGACCTGTCTTATTGGAAAGCTCCCATTTATAGTACGTCAATGCTCAATAATGTGTACATACGCAGCATAATGCTGAATTCACACTGTGTCCGATGATACGACATCCGATATCCAATAACAAAAGCTATCTAAAATATCTCTAACTATAAGTCCTAAAAAACAAACTCTGTTGGATATCGGATGTCGTACATCAAATATTGAACACAGTGTGAATCCAGCATAATCGTCTAGTGGCAAAGTTCAACTCGATGGGCGTTTTCCAACAAAAACACAGACGACACAGTGTCCATTAGTGTAAGTGAGACACAACGAATGTTCTCCCTCACACTAATGGACACTGTGTCGCTGTGTCACTTGCTGGAAAACACCCGATGATATGAACGCGTGATCGATTCACAAAATTCAGCTCGATATGATTTCTTTAGCTTTTAGCTTATCAAAATCAGGCATGAGTCGCACACGGAAGTCAAAATTGTTTTATTTATTTTTAATTTAATCTTTTACCAATACCATAAACTTCATGTTTAATCACAAAAATCTTATTAGCTTTAATTGTTATAAAAAATTTTTTTTAGTAGTATATTTTAACAAAATATATTCTTAATTTCAAAACTAAAACTTTTTTTGGTATATTTAATATCTAAGTTGTAACATAAAATAATCTGTTTTTATATAAAACTTGAAATCTTCCAAAAATGTGTTATATAAGAATAAAACGTTCCAAAGGGTAGATCAAATAAATGTAAATGAAAAATAATGAAAAATAATTATTTTTTGCATTTGTTTTTTTTTGTTGAATTAAGTAACTTATTTCTCTAAGAAATGTACAATTTTAATTATATTCACCGAAATGTTTGAAACATACGAGAACCCAAAATACATAGGTATATTTCAAGTTACATTTGTATGGCATAAAATGTTCAGTATATTCAGAATAAAATACAGTTATTCCTAAATTTTATACACTGATTAATTTCCTGCGAGAAAGTTAGTTGCATGAGGAATAAAACAAATTTCATAGAAAACACAAACACATTTTTCTTTAATTATACATATACATATATATTAATTATATATATATATATATATGTATATATGTATATGTATATATGTATATAGTATATATCTCATATATACTAAAATGATGTATATAATTTTTAATAATTTATAAACATGTATTTAAAAAAATCTAGCGAGTTTTTCGAAGTATCGGAAAGTTCGAACATTTCAATACTATTTTTATTGCGATAAAGATTAAACAGTCGTCGATACAGCCTGCATAGTAAATTGCATGTTAAAATATAATTTACTATAAGCTGTGAAATAATTTCTTCTATAAGGAATCTATATATACATAAAAATTTGCAGTAAAAAATAATTAAAATATTTGTAACTGTCATATGATCAAATTACATATCGATACAGAAAATTCGAATATCCTACATCTTAAAATTGAATAATATCTTAATTATTTACTAAAATTTACTTATATATCTTGCTTGTAATCTTCCTTCGTTTATTCTAAAATGGTCTATAAAATAATACGATTGAGAACCACCGGATCCAAACAGTCTATAGTTTATTACACTTCTCCCTGTGCAAATGCAAAATTATGATAGATAAAACAGAAACAGTTTTAGCGATTAGGCTCCGTGACTTCGTTGAACAGTGGTGTCAACGAATCCATATCTTGCAGGCCATCGAAATTACCGAGAGGGTCAAGATCATCCGTCTCTGTATCCGTTTCGCCAAGGAAACTGGCCTCCAAGAAATCAGCAACATTCCTGCACAGATTATTGGAAGAAGCGGTTGCGGCAGTGTCGATATCAGTGCCGGCAGTGGCGCCGGTGACAGTAGCAACAGCAACGTTTATTGTGTCGCTCTGTAAACTGAGAGAATTAAGAATAGGACTGGAAAGCATCGGCTCGCCTGGATCCTGATACATCTCTTGGGATTGTACTGTATGCAGAGGCGTTGATGGGTACGATCTAGAACCATTGCTGTCTTCGATGTACGATGGCGTATATACTGATACTGGCGCCGGCAATGGTGTGTTAGGATACGAACGTGATTGAATTATCTTCTGTAATGCGCTGCCAGCGTCGCTGAGGATACTCGACGGATCTAGCATATCTTCCTCCGACAGATTTAGATTGGTATTCGGTAAAGCAAGATTGATCGCGTTGTTCAATGTCTCTTCCGTAGTTTGTTCAGGCAACATTTGTAAATTCGGCTGGCCTTCCTCATCCAAAATCGTAAGAATATTATTAATGTTTTCAGATGTGATTTCTTTGTCTGTCATTAAAAATTGCTGCTCATCTGACATAAAGTTTGCGTCATCCAATAAGTACGTGCTTTCTTGCCCGATGGATGGACCGAAGTCATTATATTCGCTCGGTACTGGAGTAGGCGCGACGGAACTGCTCGTTGACGGATTGAAACTTTGACTTTGCACAGTCGATAGGCTATGTTGCGTCGAGATTGGAGATATTACGGACTGCATAGGATTCACCATCCTATGCAACGGTACCGATTGTGATCTGTAGAATAATTGTTCATTGCTCAAATGTCTGCCAGCATGAAGAAGTTCTGTGATCTCCTGATCGGGCGGGGGTGGCTGACCTTTTTGATATACGTTCTTGATCTCCTGTAGATTCTCTTGGCTCGGATAATTGATCAATAATTGTTTCTGCGGTGTTAAATCTAAAAATGCAGCGCACTGCGATCCCTTTAGAACAACCTGCATCGGAAAATATTTTATGTTCATTATTCTTATTATTTTACATATTCAGGGTTGAGAAGTAACGCGTTACTTGTAACGCCGTTGCCGTTACAGTTACTTCTTTTTAGTAACAAAGTAATAACGGCGTTACTAATTTTTTTTCTGTAATTATAGCGGTAACGTTACATTTTTTTTAGCAATACCGAATTTAACAGTTACTTTTATCGTTACTTTTTATATTTGGAACCTATTTTTATGGCATATTATATTTTCTATTTTCGTATATTTAATCTTCAATTATCAACAGATATTCATAGGTCCATATTTAGTATTTAGAACATGTTAACATCTTTGTAAGCGCGTTCTAAATACGAATCATAATTATAGGAGTACAAAATATCGTGTATTTGACTTTATTTATAAATTTAATGCAAACCAAAATTGCTTTTATTTATGCTTTGAGTGTTTTAAAATGTTTATGACGATTTCATAGTTTATATCAGGGATGGGAAATTTACTTTTAAAAAGTAACTAATTACCGTTATTCGTTACTTATTATCAAAAGTAACTAGTTACTTAAAAAGTAACTATTCGTTATTTTTTAAATGTTAAGCCGAGATCAGAAATTAAATAAAAAATATACTTTTGTAATCTATTTTATTTAAAAAATTAATAATAATAATTTTCCTTATTATTTATGATTTTACAAATTTAAAATAAAAAATTTTTTTTAATTTCTTGATATTTTATTAATATTTTAATTATTAATTTTTTAAATAAAATAGATTACAAAAGTATATTTTTTATTTAATTTCTGATCTCGGCTTAACATTTAAAAAATAACGAATAGTTACTTTTTAAGTAACTAGTTACTTTTGATAATAAGTAACGAATAACGGTAATTAGTTACTTTTTAAAAGTAAATTTCCCATCCCTGATATAAACTATGAAATCGTCATAAAATATTCATCGTAATATATCTCGTAAAATATTCGATTTTCGGTGATCTTATCTCAATATTCTTATGTTTTATGTAAAATAAGATGAATCCGTTAGTGTAAAAAAATACATAATTATTTTTAAGAAAAAATATGTAACTGCTCATTGTAAATTTTAACATACAAAATTATGTCAAATAAAAGTACAAAATACCAATCTCCTAAACTATTCAATTTTGACCCTCTATATATATATGTATAACTTTACACTCAATATTGCAAGAAATCGATATGTATAAAAAATCAGTTCCCTCTTCCATTTAAAAAAATTAAGCTGACTTTCACACGACATTAAAAAATGATTTTAATTAAAGTTTAAGATATAAACTTTCTTTACTTCAAAATTATATAAATTTTGTCTGATATATTTCTTGTGTAATATCAAATTTAAAAAATATAGCTGTTTATATTAAAATGAAACATCCTGTGTACATTGTACATTGTACATACACACATATATGCACGCAATTCCATACATATATGCAAATAAAATATATGATTATAATATACAATGAAAAGAAAAATTTTATAATTCAATCAAATTTTATAATTCATAATCATATTGAATAATGAAAGAATTAAATTTTATAATGTGCTTTATTTTTTTTTTTTAATTTGCATAATTTTTTATATCATTACTTTTCATAGAGAAATTAAGTTTTTTAAATAATACAATTTTTTTCGACATATGCGTGAATTTAACATTTTATCTTTTTCAATAAATATCATACTAGTCTTTAAGCTTGTATCTTAAAAATCATTATCACACAGAGAGATTGGCCAATATCTTCAATACAATTGTCAAAAAGATTTAGAAATCTACAATCAAATGTTTATATGTTTAATTCGTTCAAAAAATCTTTCCATAAATTTTTCCCATATATATGTCATAATTCTTCAGTACACATGCATATAATGAAAAAATATATAACATTCTATATAATATTCTCATTTTACACATGCATGACTAAAGATAAATATGAAGTAATGCTTAAGCATTATTAAGTTGTTAGAGATAATAATAATAAAACAAATAATAATTAAAATATCAAAGAAATACAAAAATAAAATAGATTAAAAAATACATCAAATACAAAGCTCTGACTGTAATAATCAAGCTTATTTGTATTTGCTTTCTGTCTCACCTCCGACGAATTGGTCGTTGCAATTGTCAGCACGTGTCGCGTGTGTTCCGTTCCACTCGATGTCGGTACGATAAAGGTGTCCGTCGTCTTGATGGTATATGGAACGCTGCATGAGATGGAGCGAGAGAGCGTCTTTTGGCCGCGCGTTCTAGAACTGCCAGCTTGCAAATTACTGCGTGATCTTGGAACTGGGGTATTACGCGGTGATACGAATGGACTGGCATTCGCTGAATTTGACTTGGACGCCCGACCATTTATCGGGGAATGCGGTCCAGGCGAAATCGGGGTGAAGTTAAATATCCTGCGTCGCGTATTCGGGCTTTGTGGTACGGTATTGGCCACACTTAGCGTCGTCGCCTCTTGGGTATGCTCGACGACGTTCGTTTCGAAACTAACGCGACGACGAGTATTGCTTGGATTATGATTTAAAAGAGTTGAAAGGATGAGATTGTTCTGTTTCTGCGAAGAGTCTCGTTTTTCCGTGGCGATGCCTTGCCGAACGACAGCCGCGGACGCTAGATCAATGGGAATAGTAGATGTATTTAAATTTTGTTGCAGTATCAATCGCAATTGCGATACCTTGTCCGAGCGAGAAATCTGTTCGGCATCAGAACTAATGACGCTAGTTTCCACATCCGAGCTAGACGAGCTGCTCTGTTGAAAGTACTGCAGCAACTCTTCCTCCTGCTCTTGAGAATTATTTCCGCCGTTCAAGTAATCGTTCAAGGCGTCCGTATCAATGTTTTGAACCTTTTCTTCATTTTTTAAGACCGCCGTATCCTGCAAGAGGCAAATCTGATCCTTCGTGAGAAGTCCTGATGGGGATGTTTCCACTGTACCGGTGGCGGAACAACTCGACGAATCAATATCACAGTCTTTAGCGAGCTGACTCTCCGCAGCTTCGTTCGTTTTGCACTTGATAGTAGGTTTTGAATTGCTAGCTAGTATCACTGATATTTTACCTGCACGTTGGATAGATGCTAGCTTGGGTAACAAGACGTTGGAATGCTTTGAATTCTCTTCTACAAGTTTCGTCTGTTTCTCGGGGCTCGACTCCTGTTGTGTTATTACAATTGGATTATTGGCACGTTTCCTGGAATTTTTACTTTTGATATCGCGTTGCACACTCATCATTATTCTAGGGTTGCTATTACTCTGTCTATCTTCGCGCGATAGTACTAGATTATCACAGTTAGATTCTTCGGAAACATTGCAAGACTGTTGTTGCTGCTGCTGCTGTTGATTGCAGCTTTTTGATACCCTTTTTTGCCGGTTGTAAACTGCAGTAGACAAATTCAATTTTGCCAGCGAATTCTGTGCAATTACTGTTGTCGCTACTGTGTTTGTACCTTGAGGTGATTGGTTAGACTTGACTTTTTTATATCCTTTGCTAATATTTCCCTTACCTTCAATGACTTTTTCTTTACTCTGGAAAAACAGAATTGCTCAATTAATTGTAGTTGAGTTCAAAATATTTCATACCCTAGCTCTTTTAATCATTACTAATACATAAAAAAAATTTTGAAGTTAAATATCTTGAAAATAGGAAAATAAAAATTTGCATTATGTTTTTCTAATTTCTTTATATATCTAAAAAGTGAAAAATAAATAGAAAGAAAAAAGATTAAGCTTTATACATCTCCTTTTTTATATAAATTCTCTGGAGGTAGTATAACATATACCTGTATAATAGTGTCGAGATGACGACGTTTCTGATCTTTTATATGCTCCCGTTGTTGAAGTTTGCGTTGCAATTGTAATTGAGCTTCTCGGAGTTTAGCAGGCTTGACACTCATAGGCATTATTGGTAGATCCGAAATTGCCTCTAAATAAGTTAATTAACTTGGCAATTAATTTGAGAATTTTTTAAGTGTTGTATAATTCAAATACAAAGTAATTCATAAGAAACTATATTTTATTAAAATATATAATATTTGACAAATTCAATGCACTCACGTTTATTAGATAAAGCATTACGCTCGCCTGAAGTGGATAAAATGCATACAGCAGCCAGAGACCGAGTATCAACACGAAAATTATCAACAAGATGCCGCGCTAAGGCACTCAAATTTGGAAATTTCAAGCCTAATACATTCTCCGCCCATTCTCTTATCAATGTAGATGCAGCGCCTAACATTTCCTCAGTGATGTTTTCTTCTGAATGGTCTCCCTAAATTTAATAATAATTAAATAATTATTAAATCCTATATACACACATATATATATATATATATATTTTTTTTTTTTATTATGTATGTAGGATGTTTCATTTTAATCTTATCAGGTAAATATAATTAAAATATTTCGAAAAATATGGAAGATACGGAAAAACATTTCAGATAAAAATTGTTTGACTCGAAGAGGGACATAAGATGGTGCCATTAATTTGACCTTAAAAAATCATTTGAAGGTCATCTTCAATTTTTTAAATGAAACCTGCTATTTTTTTATTGTATATTCTTATAGTTCTGACAAAGTAGTATAAAAGATTTTGTAGTATAAAATTTAATCTTGGCTATATAGTTTCATATGCTGTAGCTTATGATCTATAGAACAAAAAAAAATGTAATAGGCTCAAAAATCTAGATAATGAACAGTTAACGTGTTTGACTGGCTTATAGTCACACCGATATCTTACCATAAAAAAAACTCGATGATTTCGAAACAGATGATTTAAAGTGAATAAAATTATCGTATTTTAAAAAGATCTCGAGAAGAGCTATAAGAATATGCGATAAAAAATAAGAGGTTTTACTTAAAAAATTGAAGGTGACCTTTCAAATGACTTTCAAACGACTAAGGTCAAATCAATGGCACCAGCTTACACCTCCCTTCGAGCAAAACTTTATCTGTTTTTCCATATCTTCTATATTTTTCAAAATATTTACCTGATGAGATTAAAATAAAACACCCTGTATGTACATATACAAGGTGTCCCATAACAAATATGCTCAAATATATAAATAATATTGCGTTTAAAAAAATGTTTTGTACAAAAATTGTTTGATCTTAATGAAAACATAAAATAGTGCCATTGATTTGACTTACTTAAGTGTACATATCAAAGTCATATAGAAATCAACCTTGTTTTTTAAATAAAAAGACCTTAGTTTTTTTAATATAAATTAATTTCTCACAATATTCTATGTAAAAATTTATCAGGATATTATGGCCTAAAATTAAATAATTTACGAGATATTACATATTTTAATTTGACATAAGTTTGCATAAAACATAAAATATCTCATAAAATATTAATTTTCGATTATTTTATCTTAATAATTTTATGCACAGAATAACGAGAGGATCAATTGGTGTAAAAAAAATATATAGTTGCCTTAAAGAAAAAATATATAATTGCTCGTTGCAAATTTATATTTTTTCGTTTTTTTACTGTTATCATTATTCAAAAAGTAACGAGTCATTACAATTTCGTAATTTTTTTTATGCGACAATTTCGTAATTTTTTTTATGCGACTGCGAGGTCAAGTTACATTTAAAATATACACACACATAAAATTTACATTTATAAATTTAAACATTTTGTTTATATTAAAATATAACAATAAACTGACATATATAATTTCAATATCGATATTCCTATATCGATATAAAATATATAATTATTTTTGATAATAATTATAAATTTTCATATAATAACGTTGTTACAACACGTGCATTCATGCGAAAGCTTTTTCCATTGAGTAAATTTTAATATCTATAGAATAAATTTTATTTAAAAAAACAGTAAATTTTTTTAAGATTTTTAATTACTATAAATGTAAATAAAAAAGGTTTTTTCTTTTAATAATCAATATAATCAAAATTGCTTTTTAAAATTTTATGCAATTTTAAAATGATACGCTAATTTACAAATCAAATTCGTTTTTAGCATTATTAATGCAAAAATTTAAAGAATTATATATGTGATCTGGTTTAAAACAAAAAAGTTTTTTTATAACATTTATATAACACAAAAGTTTTATTCGCTACTATATCTATATTGAATTATGAATAAAAACTCAGATGATTGAGAAATTGTACAATTTTTTTAACCAAAGATATCGAAGGCATTAATTTTGTCGTATATCATCACTCGTATTCGATAATACAATTGATAAAATAGCAGGATAATAAAAAATATTTTTTTATCCTGCAATAGTAGATACATGTGTAATCTACATTTCCAGTAAAATAAAATTTTATAGTGGAGTAAGATCTACAATTATTTATTAATTCACAAATCGAAAATAGTCTTATTTCTCTTTAAAAATAATTTTATTTCTCTTTTTAAAAATTTTTCCATTTCGTACTGTCAAATGTTAGTGGACATATAAAAAGAAAAGAAAGAAAAAAAACACGAATTTATATTTGCAATGTATATGAAGTGTATTAAAATTGACGTCCACAAATTACGAAAAATGAGTTGAAAAGTCTTAAGCCATTTTTATCTGCGATGTTTAACGAAAGAGAAATTATTAAATATGGCGGCGCACGATTCACAATGTATGCCCGCGGTTTTTATTAAAAAACAATACTGATTAAATGAGACTTATTTAATTATTAATTACTTATTTTAATTATTAATTATCTTAATGATTGTAAATGTTATATAAAACAAAATCTGATTTAGAATTACAAAATCAGGACAATGTTTGTAATCTATTTGTAATAGGAATAATTTTGTCACAAAATTAATTATTACCTTGGTTGCTAAAGGAATGGAGAACATGATCTCTATGCTAACTTGACCACGCTTTCTTTAAATAACTTTTTAGAACTAAAACGGGAAAGAGAGTACTTAATTCTCCCCAATTTTTCTTTAGGCAATTTCCAACTTAATTTTATAATAAAATGAAAGATTACGAGTAAATTACGAATATATACGTTTAAGAGTGTAGCCCTTTATCGTTCCAAAGAAAATAAACATTCCTTATGGCAATTTGGCCGTACTCTTTATTGATAAAGATTTCAGCGCCCATATGCTCACATGCATAGATGTTTTTGTTCTCTCTTCTTAAAGAATTACTTAAAAATTTCTTATTATACATATATCTGTATGTAGAGAGTGAAGAAAAAGTATGGAAACAGTAAAAAATTTCAAAAAATATAAGTTTTACAGAAAAAGAATGTAAGAGACAAAATCGAGGAAGGATCCGGCCATCCAAGGCCAAATCTATTCATTTTTTTTTTGTTTGTTTCATATTTTGTATTAAAAAGTGTCATGACAAACTTTAAAATATCTCAGGAAATTCTTAACCAAAAGAAGTTCTATTATAGTGTTTTGAAAAGCTCTTGAGATAAGCTACAAGAATATGCAATTAAAAATAGGGTGCTCCATTTAAGAAATTGAAAGTGACCTTTACGTTACCTTCAAGGTCAAATCAATGACACCATCTTATGTTCGAACCCATACAACTTTTGTCTGAAACATTTTTCTGTAAAACATATTTGCGAGATTTTTCAAGGTTTCCTTATTTTTTCCCCTGTATATATCTATCTATATAGATGCTCGGTTGTGCTTACAGTTTGAGGGCCAGATATCTTTGGCAGTATCGGAGGATCCAATTTAATTCGTTTACGCATACCAGCGTAGCAGTAACGAGAGTTTCCTCGTGTGCCGAGCCGACGAGGACGTACTCGTGGATATACTTGTTTCATGACTTTTCCAAAATCAGCTGTCGATAATGGCTTCATAGAATTTCTTATACAGTAAAGGCTGAAAAAAGAAATCAAGTTTTATATACTTTTAAGAAATGATATTTTTTAATTATTAAACAATAAATACATTGTATTAGAAATAATATTTGTGAAAGTTTCGTTTATGTAAATAACAGAACCTTTTATTTCATTCTTTAATTTTAGGTTTTTAAATTAGAATTAAAATTGTAATTAAAAATATTTAAAATAAAACGTTATAAAGAAATGTACATCCTCAATTATAAGTCACGTGACAACTTCACATTAATTTTTGCTTACATGCTTATACACACATAACTTACTTGTATTCATCATAGACTTCTTGCTTCGGTAAAGAGACATCTGGATCTTCTTCCAAATGTGTTTTAATCCACATGATAGTTTGATGAATTTCATAACGATTTCCTAATGGATTCAGTGGCTGCCTCAGTGGATCAATGGTCCCACCTGGATTTGTCAGCAATAACGGAAGTTTCAGGTACAACAATAACTTCTCCTCTAATTTAAGTCGTTCCACTTGCGAGAAGATCTCATCCACACGTGCTCTCGATTCTTCGCTATATTTTAAAAAATTAATATATATATATTAACTGGAATTTTTCTTACTCAAAACAAAAGATTTAATCTTTTAAAAATAATAAATAAATATACTGCAAAATACTAAAATATTTAGTATAAAAGCTATTTAAATACATCACCATATATGTGATAAAATTGAAAACATAGCATACTACTATGAGTCCAAACAAAATTCTTTGTGCAAAAATAAATCTAGAGAGAGACATAAATAACACAATAAAATGTGTAAAATAAAATTTTTGTATAAAATTTTTTATTTGAAAAAAAAGTTGATTTTGAAATTAAAAAATAAAGTAGTTATGCTCGCGTTTTAGGAATAATTTTTAATAATGATGAATAAAAGTAAATTGTATATTATACATTGTCACAATACTATTAAAATATTAAGCTATTAAAATATGTAACTTAATAAAGATATAACGTCATTTCTCTTGAGAAAATAAAATTTTTCTGGACACACACAATTTGTTCAACGTGACTTAAATAATTTTAAATTGTTTTATTAATTAAAATATTGTACTTTTACATTTTTATCGTAATAGTCATTGCCGGATTTAACGATATACAAGTTTATTAGAGGTTATTAAAGTTCTTTAAAAATGTTAAAAAAAGATATAGTCTTTATTTATTAATTTTACAAATTAATTCAAAATTAATTTTTTTCGGAAACAAAATCTCGTAATATTATAAAAAATTATATTAAAGTAAAAATTTGTACTTAAAGATTGGTCAGTTTGTAGGAGCGATATGAGAGGAATACCCTTGCTCAGATTAAGTTACACTTCAAAAAATTTCAATAAAAATATTAGTTTTTTTTGTATATTTAATTGTAATGTATATAAATATATAAAACATTTATATAACAAAATACAATATTTTTTTAAATAAGATGATAAAAAATTTTCATTTTTTTTGTAGATATTCGTAAATAATCATTTTAAAACTTGAATAGTTTTTATCTATAATCTTACTGTTGCATCTTTTTATCTTATTTTGATAATGACGTTTCTATAGTACTCATAAACAGTCATGTATAATTGTATAAGATCCTAACTATAAAACTAAATTTCTCAAAAATTAAGGTCAAATCACTTGAAATTCAAACAATCGATACATTATTATTGGCCAATAACGTTTTACAAAAATTGCATATGATTTTTACCATTTTGATGATATAACTAATCAATCTCCTTATAAAATATCGTCATCTCCATTATCATTTCATTCCCAATGTATTTTTCTATATATATCTAAATAATCGCGAGATAAATTTGATAATGCATGAAATAAAATCATTTAAAAGTATTCAAACCTAAAAAAAACCGTAATATTAATATTCCAATTTTTAAAGCTAATTTTCTCGGAAACATGGCCTCGTATAAAATATGCGCCATGTGCTTATTTAAAAAGTTATTGTACAAGAAAGTATTGCTTAAATGTATTTTTTGTTTAAATTTAATTTTTTTCTCACAAAAATAATGATATCAAAAAACTATATAATGTAAATAATATAAATATGCATGTTACATGAATGTCATGCTATAAATAGCATATTACATATATTATACTATAAAAAATTGGTTTCTTTAGTTAATTACCTTAACTCTTTTATTGTAGCATGTTTCAATTAAAATTCTTATATTTAATAATAAACGCAAATATGATTATGTATTTTATTTGAATATATATATTTTATAAATTTGTGTAAAAAAAACCTACAAAATATATACAGCACTTAACAAAAGTCTGAGCACACTTTGTGTTTTCGTCTAAATTAAAAATTCGAAAATAATAAGTTTACAAAATTATTTTAATTAAAATAAAATTATTTTAATGTTTTGAAAATATAAATATAATATATATCGATTAAATTTATTCCTTCCTGAGTGTAACATAATTGTCGAGGGGTGTGTTTCGATTTTTGTTAAGTACTATATTTTTAAAAAATTTAAAATTTCTAAAAGCGGAATGTATATCAATAAAAATAATGCTAGATTAAAAGCAAAAAAAAAAAATTTAATGCAAAAAACGTGGAGTCTATTATATATTTATTATGTTATTCAAAACGTTTATTTGTTTTAGATTGCCATTCGACTTTTGCATTAAATTTGTTTAACATGCAAATAGTAAATGATCAAATTCCTTTCCATTAAAAACTTTTTAAGTTCTAAATCATGAAAGTTGTGATATCACCGACGTTGACATTATTCAAGATACACATAAAGACAGTTATATACCGGATTTACTTCTTTTTATGTGTGCATTATGCAAAAAATCTTATAGAAATACATCAAAGATAAAATTAATCAAAAAATCCCAGCTACTCTTGAAGATATGATACAATGAAATCAGAAATGTAGCAAAACCCATGATATTAATAAATATGCATTAATCTTTCTTTCGACATATTCAATAGAATGTTTCAAGTAAATATTAATCAATTTTGAATTATTACATTGAAGTCACACATACATTAAAACAGAAGGAATTCCAAGTCATTAATACTAAATCAATATTATTATTGATTTTAAAATATTTTTAATCTTCACAGAAGATAATTCTATATTATTCTTATATTAAAAAATACTCGCGTGCACGAATATATCTCAAAATGTAAATGTTTAATTTTAAAGAATTTTAAGACTCCTAGGTTTCTTTTTATGCTGCATTAATAATTACTCATCTACATTTGTCCTACATTTTCAGCGAAAATAGATCTTATGTTAGAAATTATAAAAAGACATTATGGCCCAAACGAGACGAATTCTTAAAATATGGTGAAAATTTTCATATTGAGATTTTCATCTTTGTAGTATATATTTATTTATAGGCTGTATAGAGCAAAAATACAAACACTTTTATTAAACAGAACCAAGCTATCGATAAGCCTATTAAGAATTTTATCGGTTTTATTCAGAATTTCAATCATTATTGAGATCTAAGGTCCTCATTCTAGGTAGTTTGCATATAAATATGTATATAATCTGCCTCACTATTGTTGCATGTAATTTGGCACAAGACACTACGTTCTTAATCAAAGCTGACTTTAATTAATGATGTACAAAATTCGCGAATTCAGATTCATAAGATAGATCTCCAAGCAAATCTATTATTGAGTTTCAGAAATTGTGTAATATTAAATTTTATCGCACAGCTGATTTTGATTCATCATTTTTGATGACTGGATATAACAAAATATATATACGAAGTGTCCGATACGTGATGAAAAACCTGTTAATGGCAGATTCTTGAGATCATTTGGAGACGATTTTTCCTCAGCGAAAATGTCGAGGCATCAATAATTTCTGAGTTACAAGCGATTAAAAAAAAGATGCTTTTCGCAAATTAAACTTTTTGAAGTTAAAAAATTATCAAATTACTACATTCTTCAGTTAATTTCAGATAGAATTTATTCTAATAGAATTTTAATTTATTTTACTTAATTACACAGATATATATATATATAAAATAATAATAAAGATTGGAAACTTGCAAAAAAATGATGACGTCTCTCGATATTTTTGTCGAGGAAAAATCGACTCCAAATGATCTCAAGAATCTAATAGGTTTTTCACCAATTACTAGATACCCTGTATATACAATATATATATATACATATAATTTCTTAAATAGCTCTTTATTATTATAATATATATATATATATATACATATATATATATATATATATATATATATATATATATATATACATATATATATATTATAACAGAGAGCTATTTAATAAATTAAATACTAATAATAAATATTAAAATTAGATTTAATATAATCCTATTTTAACAAAATAATTAATCAACTATTTCAATTATTAAATTAATTAACTATTTAAGAAAGATTAAATAATTTATAACGGTTAAAATTTAGTATTAGTAATCAATCTGTCAATATCAGCTGATTGCCATAGTGTGTGCGTGTATGTGTGTAATACATACATGTAAGAAATAATAAAATACAACCAAATGTGTAAAAATCAATATAAGATAATTAATGAAAATTAATAATGAGTCAGTTATTATTAAGCTTAAACGCGCGAATTTTATAATTTCAATAACTTTAAGCTATAACCCAAATAATCCAAAAACTTGCACTCTCATTCAATTTTATTTTTTCTTGATAAGATATTAAAAAATTTAATTAAAATATTAAAACACCTCAGTAAATTATTATGCCTTAAAATATTGTATGGTAATTGTAAAATTCTTTCTAAGCATTTAATGATGAATATAATATAATATGATTTTATGTGAATATTACATAAAATGTAAAAAATTGTTCAACAAGTAATATAAGAATTATTATTTTCTCTCTCTCTCTCTCTCTCTCTCTCTCTCTCTCTCTCTCTCTCTCGATCTCTTTTTGATTGTTATGTTTCATGTGAAATAAAGTTATTTTTTTTTTTTTTAAATATCTGACTGTTATGCACATCTAACTGTTTATATACTTATATTAATACAGAATGAACGAGGAAAACAGAACGAATATCCTAGATGTCTAAAATCTGTGCTATTTTACATGAAGACGTTTGATAGAGATTTGAAAAGAAAATAAAATAAACATAATTCAATCAAATATATCCTTAATGTATCCAAAAATATAGTTTACATGAACATATTTTTAGTAGTTTCTAATCAGCTTGTATTGTAATGTGTATGTGTAACACACAAATACACAAAACATAGAAATGTTTATTACACATAATAAATAAACAGTTCAGCAATTATAAAGAATTTTTTTGATTGAATTAAATATTCATTAATACTCATTAAAACTTTTTTAATTATGTATATTATAAATGATTTATACTTTTTTTAGCTACTAAGGCACTAGTGCAAGATGTAATAAGAAAGATGTTTTATTGTGCATAAGAGATAAGGATTTTAACATCTCCTCAGAAGTTATCCAGAAATACATACTAAAATAGAACCGTTCTTCTTACACGCTAATGTGCTAGTAACTAAATACATAAATTATGCTTCATATTGATACTGGTAGCTATTAAAAAAAAAAAAAAGAAAAAAGAAAGCATCTTGTAAATCACACGTAATATCATGCAAAGAATATTTGTGCTACTAAGTGTGTAACATTAACTCTTAAAAATCACATATGGGTCATTTGAGCGCTATCAATATTTTAACACTGATAAGGATGTATAAGTGTAAATAAAAAAATGTTTAAAATTTATGCAGTTCAATATTAACATCTCACAAATAATAATCAGTTTTTGTTTTAAAAAAAATCAAAATCAAGTTTTAATAGTTAAAATGGAGTACACACTAGTTTTCAGTTTTTGTTTCATTATATATTTATAATAATGTAAGGTGGCTAAAGAGACAACAGTTATTGTCGAAACGTCTCACCAAAGAAATTTTCTAAGAAAGACATTAAACTATTAATATAAGAACCTTTGTGTACTATTGTTCGTAAAGTCATTATTGTACATATTGTTGATTTATCTAATATAACGGAATATATATACTAAATTTAAATTGTTTAAAATTTATTTTTGTGTTACACATGATTATTTTCTGCAGACGTATAAAAATATATATATAAACTTTTGTAGACTTTTTGCATATACTTTGACAACACAGCTAATACTGCGACAAGACATTTTGACCCATACTCAACTGGAAACGATAAAAAAAAAAAAAAAAAATTGTGTGACTTAGAATGATTAATAATTGAAATAAGCATGCACATAAAAAGTATTTAAAATTAAAATTGACTTTTAACCTAATGCCATCCTCTATCATAATGCGAATCTTATCCTGTTTGGAAGAAGCGCTAGAATTAGCCAACGTCGCGAATTTACTCGCGATGAGATCTTGCAGCAGATCACCATCTCTGTGAAAGCCATTCGTAGTGAAAGACCTGCCGGCCGGCAGCTGTCCTTTCTCAACGGTGATAGCAGTGGAGCTAGTAGTGGTGGTGGTGGTGGTGGTGATGCTGGTAGTGGTAACCGTTGTTGCGGAGCAGGAGACGGAGTCCGCACCGTTTTCCCCAGAAATGTCACCGCGCTCCTTCTTAATTCGTTTACCATCGAACGTATTCTCCTCGTCACACTTCCCGGGTGTCTTGCAGGATGTTTTCGTCCGATCATGACTGTCAGTACTCATATCGTAAAGCCTAAAAGCTCTCCCAGTCTCGCCCCTTCGTCTTTCCCTTCGTCACCCTCTTGGTCTCAAGCAACTCACTCGTATCACGGAATCACGTATCACCTGCCGGTGCACGACCACGACGAGTTATCATTTTGTCTGTCCGGTTGTCAGCTGGACTACTCGTCGGCATCCCGGCGCGCCATTGCTCCTACTTTTTAAAGTGGTCGAGACCGCGAGAGGAGGACTGTCAAACGACTCGCCGAAGCGCGTACGATATACGGCGACACGCGGATCTGTCATAACGGCACTGCGCGTGGTGGCCACATGATTAGAAATATTCGAGTCGAGGATGCCGACAAGCAAATGCAAACCGGACAAAAACGATGAATCGACACCCGCCACGATGGGGCCCCACAAGATCGTCTATTCGGCTATTCGTGCTCTGTTACTCGGTCCGCATTCGAGTTCTTATTCCATCGCCATAGAATATGTAACTTGATATTCCAACAGATGCATCGGAAGCTACTAAAGTACCTGCAGCTCCATAGACTATAGTATAGAGGGCGCTCCCGTTCTGAGTTTGATTAGAGACCCTCTAGGATCTCTAGAGTTCGATGTTCAAAAGTCTCGGATATTTTTATTTTTCATTGGTCGATCAAATTAGAACCGCCGCACACACTTTTACATAACGCATATACATAGATGCATATACATAGATAATGTAATCAATGCCATTTTTTTCATTCTGCGTTCGATCATATCATATCTACAAAATATAACACATATATAACACTATATATATCATATACAATCGGATCTCTTATCCTACGACATTTTCGGTCCGGAATCTTCCTCTTAAACCTCTGATCCTATGACAAAAATTTGAGAGTGAGGGTATAATTCCCCTTTCACGATCGTAGCACGAGATGATTTTTTGTCGTAGGATAAAGGCCGCAGCACATACTTTTGTATAATGCATTATGCATATGCATAAGGAATTCGATTGGTTGAATTCCTTATGCATGTTTATAGACCAATCAGTTTCCTTATGTATGTGCATTATGCGTTATGTAAAAGTGTGTGCGGCGGCCTTAAGAGGTTTCGTAGCATCAGAGGATCGTAGGATAAGAGGTCCGACTATATCTATAAAATATAACACAACATACCATCATCCGCGCCAGTGGAGCGTCTTTTCAGTTGCGAGCAACAGATATTTGTACCTCGAAGAAATTGTTTATCCGATAATATGTTTGAAAAACTATTGTTTTTAAAAAATAAAAATTTGTAATTTAACTCTAAACCTTTAATGTATTAAACTGAAATATATGCTTATATTTTTTATAGTTTTCTGAAGTGTATTATTTTTACATAAATTGTAATTTTGAATATTATCTTAAAAGTATCTAGATAAAATACTGAACTAATTTATCTTTTATCTAGATATATTTCAAATAACATTATCTTTATCTTATCTCAGATACAGACGCATATATTTTATCTTATCTATACAGTCGAATCTCTTATCTTACGACTCTCTTATGCTACGAAACCTCTTATCTTACGACAAAAAATTCTCTCATGCTACGACCGCGAATTATACCTCCACTCTCAAATTTTTGTCGTAGGATCAGTGGTTTAAGGGGAAGATTCCGGACCAAAAATGTCATAGGATAAGAGGTCCGACTGTATCTAAATTATTTTAAATTATCTAAGCGCAACACTGCCTATAACAAAATCTAGTGAATAGTGTTCTCATTTGGTCACTCGCATTTTGCGTGCAAAATACAAATCATCATCAGCTACATTTTTCCAAATTCTTTTATATTATTTAATATTATGCTATTATTTTACAAATTCTTTTTATTCTTTTTTAAATTCTATAATTCAAAGCTGTATATGTACACATTACATAATATAAATAATAATTATATAAACTCATTTATTATTATTATTATTAATGTTTATATTAATTTTATTAACTTTTGTAATATGATTGAAACGACTATAACTATTATAGTAATTAATTATAAAAACTATATTAAACTTTAAAGTAATGTATATATATTTATGTACATTAAATTTTATATATTACATACCTAAAAAAGCTTATCGTCTTATCCTTTTCACGACTTTTATAACGAGTGCTATGGTACCCTTTCACAAAACAATAACTGAGATATTTAATTTTATTTGCAATTTATATTTATCTCCTTTAAATCACAAACACAAACTGTATCTAATTTTTAATTTTTGATCATTGATGGGATGGCGCTCTTAAGGTGGAAACACTAGGGACTCTCTACTAAGGGATAGGACAAAGCCGCTAAAAGTCGCCATTAGTGGGATCCCGGAAATCGACGGGTTAATATGAGCGCGTTTTTCAAATTAATTTATATTGTTTCTTTAGATTCAGTCTTCAGTTTGAGGCAGATATAAAAAATCACTCAAACTATAAAATTTAAATATCTGAATGCATGCCGTAGATAAAATAGATTTATGTTTCTGTATCAGTATCTATATCCAGTACGATTAACATTATCCAACCATTTTTGCCTACGTAATGGAGATCTGGGGAAGTGGCACATTTTATATCCATCTTTGCTTGAATTACTACAATTTTTTGCTTTGCAATATCAGATTCTTACTAAATAAATCTAAAAATTGCAAATGTTTACTATAACTAAAAATTGCACAGGTTATTGGTTAGGTTAGCTTAATGATGACGAGTTTACCCACGCCTAACCCAAGTTTACCCACTCCCCACTTTTACAAGCGGAAGTATCCCACGAATGGCGGCCGACCAATCCGCAGCTTGCGGCCCGTTGTCCTATCCCTTACTAAAGGATCCCTAGAAAGCACTATAGAGATATTATATATAGAGCACGAGAGTGCTATGCTAGCCCGTGAGTGGATGCGATAGTGAAATAGAAGGAGAATCTGCTGTCCTTGTCTATCGCGCATGTGCAAGCTGATACAAGTGCCCCTCTCCTTTGCTCACAGAATAACAAGAGTAACATTTTTATAACGCGCATGCGCGATAGACAAAGACAGCAGGGGCCTATATGCAGCGTTCTCTTTCTATTTCGCTATCGCGTTCTCGGCCCCCTCCCGTGCTCTATATCTAATATCTCTATAGGAAGTAAATAAAATTGCAGACGCCAGATACCATAGCGCATGGCGTACGATATCTGAATTTCCAATCTACATAAAAATACATAAGCATTGCTACAAGTATAAATTCATTGTAGCCGGTTCTACTAGAATCGTCTACAATAGGTGTTGTAAGTCGTAGGCCACAAGAAATTAACCAATCACAGTTGACCTGAGAGAAGAATATCGAATATTATTGATTAATTTCTTACGGGTTACGATCGACTTACAACACCTATTGTAGACGGCCCTTAAGTGTAGTCTACAATGAGACTTTAAGACGTAAGACTTAAGAAAATAATCAATCACAATTGAGTTTGGAAAAGAATCATGAATATGATTGGTTAATTTCTTAAGTCTTACGTTTTAAAGTCTCATTGTAGACTACGCTTAAAGAGCCGTCTACAATAGGTGTTATAAGTCGATCCTAAGGCGTAAGAAATTAACCAATGATATTCGATATTCTTCTCTAAGGCCAACTGTGATTGGTTAATTTCTTGTGGCGTACGACTTACAATACCTATTGTAGACGGTTCGTAAGGCTGGTTCTACAATAGCTGTTGTAAATCGGATGTCGGAAGAGTTAACCAATCACAGTTGACTTTAGAGAAGAATAATCGAATATGATTGGTCAACTTTTATGACATCCGACTTACGACAGCTATTGTAGAATCGGCCTGAGTGAATCGCATTACAAAAGATTAAGAACGAATTTATATTGATCGACACGTAAGTATTCTCACTATTTATTTATCAACGTAACGAAAATTTAAACTGACAATGATCATATGTAATTGTAATCACTCGTGTAAATAATCTCAGTGAGACCATTTTCATTACGTTGATAAATAAATAGTGAGAATATTTACGTGTCAATCAATATAAATTTGTTCTTAATTTTTTGTAATGCGATTCATTTACAATTAGTAGAACCGGCTACAATGAATTTATACTTGTGGCTATGCTTATGTATTTTTATGTAGATTGCAAATTCAGATACCGTACGCATGCGCTATGATATCTGCCTTCTGCTTACGGTTTCTGCAATTTTATGTGCTTCCACCTTAACATATTATCTTAATTTTGCGTGTTTGAATAACAAGTTAAAGAAAGTACATTTTATGCAAAAAACAAACCTAATAGCTATTTGTTCGTAGGTGCTCTGATATATCTATATTAATCAGAAACATTATTATCGTTAATGGTCATACCACGTTGTAAACCACCAGTTCTCGTTCGATCACTGAAGTTAAGCAACATTGGGCATGGTCAGTACTTGGATGGGTGACCGCTTGGGAACATCATGTTGCTGTTGACACTTCTCTTTTTTGCAAATTTAAATATTGATATATTTTTTTTTATTTCAAATACATACTTAAATTAATGTGGAAATTAAAATCTATTTTATTAATAGTAGTCTTGAAATTTTTAAATTATTAATAAGTATATAGAATGTTTCATAAAACTTTTCGAATAAAATAATATAGTACTATTATTACGAAGAGCAAAGAGATATGGATATATATGTAATAAAGGTGAAAGCACATAAAATTGAAAAAGCCGTAAGCAGAAGGCAGATACCATAGCGCATGCGTATGGTATCTGAATTTCCAATCTACATAAAAATACATAAGCATAGTCACAAGTATAAATTCATTGTAGCCGGTTCTACTAAGTAAATCGCATTACAAAAAATTAAAAACAAATTTATATTGATTGACACGTAAGTATTCTCACTATTTATTTATCAACGTAATGAAAATTCATTATCAACGTAATGAAAATGGTCTCACTGAGACCATTTACACGAGTGATTACAATTACATACGATCATTGTCAGTTTGAATTTTCATTACGTTAATAAATAAATAGTGAGAATACTCTAAGGCTGATTTATGCAGGTCGTAACTTATGCCAAAACCGGTAAAATTCAACACTGGGATTTCAATGTTTTTGTTTATGATGAATTTTCGAATGCCGTAATTGTAAAGTTAACTCAACTTACCTCCGTAAAATTAGCCAAACCACTTTGATTTTTTTATAATTAAAATTAACTAATTGTTTAGAAATCGTTCGGAGATGATTAGAAGTCTAATTAAAACGTTTGGAGGTTCATCGTTTTTTTAAAATTAAATAATTAAAATTTCGATGTAAAGTTAGCTAAACATTTTTATTTTTCGTCCAATCGAGTTAAACAAGAGTTTATTCAATGCAGAATTGTTAGGTGGTCACGAGTAAATTCTTTACAACGTTTGGAGGTCCACAGTTTATCCGAAAAATGAAAAAAATCATGCAGTAAAATTCCAAATTCTTTTAAGACTAATTCACACTTTGGAAGAAAAGCAGGTAAATGTGAAGATGAGCGGTCCTCCTCACCGATTTTATTGAAAATTTTTTTAGTTATAGATTTTGGTTCGAAACGAACGAATCTGGCAGAAAAAATCGTCGCTCTGCCACACGAAGCGAGATATAAATTTTTTAAGATGATCACTTTTGAAACTATGAAACCTGTCACTTGGGCGACGTATAGTGACATGGATGTGTGCTGCGGTCACGCGCGCATGCGTTTTAGTAACTTACACAAAATTTTAAATAAATCTTTTTTAATTTTAAATAAATCCTTTTTAATAATGTAGTTATGCAAGTTGCAAACCCATGTGGAATTGTATATGCATTGCAAAGTACATACTTAGATGGGAGTGCATAGGGCGACGGGGCGAAGTCCTGTCCCCATAAAAAAATATAACAAAACTTGAGAGCGTAGAAACTACCAAAGCTGACAGTACTGTGTGGAAGTTTCAATGTAAAATCTTAATTCAACCTATGTCCGAACTCTTACACTACATTTATAATTTTTTATTCATAATTTTACAAAATATTGGACAAAAAATAAAAATGTTTAGCTAACTTTACATCAAAATTTTAATTATTTAATTAAAAAAAAACAATAAACCTCCAAACGTTTTAATTAGACTTCCAATCATCTCCAAACGATTTCCAAACGATTAGTTAATTTTAATTATAAAAAAATCAAAGTGGTTCGGCTAACTTTACGGAGCTACTAACCTGAACATAGCAACTACAGTCAGACCTCTTACCCTATGACATTTTTGGTCCGGAATCTTCCCCTTAAACCTCTGATCCTACGACAAAAATTTGAGAGTGGGGGTATAATTCCCCTTTTGCGGTCGTAGCGTGAGAAGATTTTTTGTCGTAGGATAAGAGGTTTTGTAGCATAAGAGGGTCGTAGGATAAAAGGTCCGACTGTAATCTATAATCTGTAAAGGTAAATTTTCACGAGTCGCTGAACCGATTGTTTGAACTAGAGTCCCTTAAAATAGGATTTAAGGGATTTTAAGGGACTCTAGTTTGAACGATAAAAAGGATCACGTGACTAAAAATAAAAATATCAATTCGTCATTTTTGATCACGTGATTCTTTTTGTCGCTCAAACAATTGGTTTCATAATTTTAAGAATAATACCATATTTAAAATACCAAAATCATTTATTATGGTTGAGATTATTTATATTCACGTTTGTACAATGCATATACATAGGGCACGTTCGGGGAGACACTATTAGCGCTAATAATGTCATTCTATTTTTGTTACTCATTAAAAGTTGAACAAAGATAAAATGACGCTGATAGTGTCTCCCCGAACGCGCCCATAGAACTTAATTTTACATAAATTGTATATGTTGGAAAAAAAAATATATACTATACCCTGATATTGCTCTCTCTTTCTAGACAGGTCACGTGACCCAAGAACAATAGCTGCGCTCATTCCAATAAAGCCCGTATCACACTACGAATTGAAAATTGAAGATTGAAAATTAAAGATTAGAATTGACTAATCAGAATAAAAGGAATTAAAATTGCTTTGTCTTGATTGGTCAAATTTCAATCTTTAATCTTTACAATTTTTAATGCGTAGTCTGATACGGGCTTTAAAAATTGAGATTAAAGATTAAATTTGACCAATTAAGACAAAGCAATTTTAGTTCTCTTTGTTCTGATTAGTCAAATTCTAATCTTTAATCTTCAATCTTCAATTTTCAATTCGTAGTCTGATACGGGCTTTGACTATAGAAATATGGACTGCCAGCCCCCCACTTTTTTCATTCATTAGTAAGGCTACAAGTCGTATTATACGTCAATGCTACGAGTGTATCCAACAAAGAGTAAAAAGAAACAGGAGGGAGCATATGGCTTGAGCTAAACAGATGGAAATGCCTATATATACCAGCATAAAGGTGCCTTTTCATGCTAACGCTCGACGCTCATTTTTGGCGTCAAAACAGATCACGTGATCAAAATTGACGAATTGGTATTTTTATTTTTGGTCACGTAATGTCTTTTGATGCTGAAAATAAGCATCGAGCGTCAGCATCAAAAGGCACCTTAAAAGTGGACACTCAAAATGGCTGCTTATGGGCGCCAAAATTGAATGGCTTTTCGGAGATGCTGGAAGAACAAAGTTTTAAATATAAATATAAAATATACTTTATATTTTTAATAAAATCAACTCAATAAGATTAAATTGAAATATATAATTTTAATATGCAACAAATAAAATAATATCTATATATATAAGTAGCGTCCGTCTGTATGTATGACTGCGAACTCCTGCCACATTTGTGGACTGATTTTCGTGAAATAGGTACCAAATGTCGCAAATTTTTCGGGGATGGCTACTGTGTGGTTTTTTTTTAAATTTTCGCCCACCCACGCATCCACTCACGCGCATGCGCATTTATGGACCGATTTTCGCGAAATTGGTATCAAAATTTCGGAAATTTTTCGGAAAAGGCTGCTATGTGGTATTTTTAGGTTTTGCCCACCTACGCATGCACCCACGCATTCGTCCACGCCTGCGAGAAATTCTATATATAAGTGCGGTCCGTCTGTCTGTCTGACTGTCTGTATAATTGCGTACTACTTCCGCATTTGTAGATCGATCTCCACGAAACAGGTGTCAAAATGTTCCTAATTCTTCTGGGATTATGACGATGTGGTTTTTTTTAATTTTCATCCCATCCACGCATCCACCTACGCGAATGCGCATTTATGGGCCAATTTTCGCAAAATTGGTACCAAAATTTTGCAAATTTTTCAGAGAAGGTTGCTGTGTGTTTTCTTTTAATTTTCATTCCACCCACGCATCCACCTACGCTCGCGTATATTTATGGACCAATTTTCACGAAATTAGTACCAAAATTTCGCAAAGTTATAGAAAAAGGCTGCTATGTGGTTTTTTTTTTAAGTTTTGCCCATCAATGGTTTTTTTTTAAGTTTTGCCCATCAAAAGGTGAGAAAATAATTTCAAGGCTATACACAGTGAGCATAAAAGATAATGAAAGATTTTATCTACATCTCCTTCTCCTACATGTGACTGGAGCTAAATATTTTGAAGATTTAAGAACTGTAAACGGAGTTATTTCTGAAACATTTAAGGATGCAGCAATTGCGAAGAATTTAATAGAAGCTGACGATCTATGGTCAAAAACATTAGAGGAAGCAACAGAATCAAAAATGCCTGCACAAATTCGAGAGCTATTTGCCTATATTTGTATATTTGGAAATCCAACAGATGTACCAACACTTTGGAATAAATACAAAGATCAAATGATTGAAGACTTTGTAAACAACAATGTTGTCGACTCTGAAAATATGGCTTTAAATCATATACAAGAAATTCTGAGAAATAATGGAAGTAGCTGTGAAAACTTTCAATTGCCAAATCCAATTCCAGTGAATATTTACGTCACAGAATATAATGTGGATGAAGAAAAAAGACGTGGTGAATATTTATTATCAACACTAAATGATGAACAAAAACACGTGTACGAGATAGTCATTAGAGTGATTGACAATGAGAATGAACCTCAGCGGTTATTTTATATTGACGGATTTGCAGGAAGTGGAAAAACTTATCTATTTAACACATTTTTGAGTGTTATTCGAGGAAGAAACGAAATAGTTATTCCATGTGCTTCAACTGGCATTGCTGCAACACTTCTTAAAGGAGGAAGAACTTATCACTCTCTGTTTAAGCTTTCAATTCCAATTGATGATGGAGCTAAATCAAATATCAGAGGAAACTCTCAAGCTGCACGAGAACTGATCTCTGCAAAACTCATCATATGGGATGAAGTGAGCATGACTGTTGGACATGCCTTAACAGCAGTTGATAAACTCTTCAAGGATCTGATGAAGAATAAAAGACCATTTGGAGGAAAAATAATTTTATTTGCAGGAGATTTCAGACAAAATCTTCCCGTAGTGCCAAAAAGTACATGCACAAAAAGCAGCTTTAATTGAATCGACTGTAAAATACAACCCTATATGGAGGAATGTAACTCAGGTTAAACTACAGCAAAATATGAGAACTGGAGAAGAAAAAGAATTTGCAAATTGGCTAATGCAACTAGGAGATGGTAAATTATCAAATACTGATGGACTACATCTCGATACAATTGAAATCCCCTAGGATTTTATATCAAAAGAATCTCTTATTACTGAGATTTTTGGTGATAGAATCACCATAGAGCGGAATAGAGAAAATCCAGATCGAGCGATTCTTTGTCCTAAAAATGAGGATACTTTCATAATTAATGACGAAATCCTTCGTCTAATGGAAGGAGAAGAAAAAGAGTATCTCTCAATTGACTCCATTGTAAGTGATGATCCACAGGAACAATTAAATTTTCCAACTGAATTTTTAAACTCTTTGACACCTTCTGGAATGCCAATTCATCGACTTAAAATAAAAATCGGTGTTACAATTATTTTATTAAGGAATTTAAATACTAAGAAAAGATTTTGTAATGGCACAAGATTCATTGTTACTAATTTGAAAAATAATTTAATTTATGCGGATGTTCTAACTGGTCCTGCACGAGGACAGATTGTTATTATTCCAAGGATAGATTTAATTACAAGTGATTTGAAACTGCCATTTAAGTTTAAACGAAGACAGTTTCCTATTCGAGTGTCATTTGCTATAACAATCAATAAATCCCAAGGACAAAGTTTAGAAAAAGTTGGGATTTATTTGCCAAATCCTGTATTTGCTCATGGTCAACTTTATGTGGCATTTTCTAGAGCAATTAAAAGGGAAAGTGTAAACATTAAGATTGATGAATTCAATAATCAAGGACATCTAATTGAAGGAAGTGAAAAATGTTTTACAAAAAATATAATATACAAAGAAATTTTGTAAATTGATAAATTAAAAAAATTGTACTAATTGAAGAAAGTAAAAAATGTTTTAAAAAATATATAATATATATAGATATATAGATATATCTATATATATAAATATATAGATATATATAGATATATAGATATATCTATATATATATAAAGGTAGCGCGAAATAAAATATCAGAAAATAAAAAAAGAAATAACATAGTAGTTATCCTCAAAAAATTTATAATATTTTGATATAAATTTAGTGAAAATCGGTTCATAAATATGTAAGTAGCTCATGAGAACCGTGCGAAGCGCGGTCCAAATAAAAAGGCTTTTCTAGTCTTTTCTAGCGCGAAGCGCGGTCCGAAAAGCTAGTATATTAATAGTATTGAAATTTTAACACATTGTTTACTGTCCTTTAAACAGTATATCTAAATAAAACATAACCTTTAAAACATTATATTCTTGTTTTTATATTGATAACAATTATTAACCGATGAAATGTTATCCCATAATATCGCGCTGTTGTTGTTATGTCACAGATCTGACAATGCACCATAATTTTATTTCACTATTTTTTTTAGAATTAATAATTGTGCAAAATAATACGCACATGTGTCTCTCTGACAACAGCTGCAGACGATGCTAATAAGCGTCAAAAAAGTGGACACTCAAGATGGCGGCTTCCGTCAGCGATTAGTGGCTAGCTGCCACTACCGATACATTCCCCACAGACTTCTATACTATAACTAGACCGCTAACTTTCTTATATATTAGACCTAAAAAGTGACCCCGAAAAATATGTAGGATTACATATTTTTCGGGGTCACTTTTTTCAACATTAGTAGGATAAAGAAAAGGAGGGGCTAGATATATAATATGGCTACTATAGAAAACTCGTGTGTGAGTGACATTGCTTTAAATTCAACCAATCAGCGTGACTGTCATCCTACTAATGATGACGCATACACATAAGTTTTGTACATACTTTTCGGTGTTATGTATTTTGCCGGAGTTGGCAGTCTAGTTATATATAGAAGTCTGTGTACATTCCCTCGTAACTACTTGTTTCAACCGGAAATAGCATTTTGTTACTAGAATTTCCATTCTTTTAGCAATTAGCAACCGGACATCAACAACGCATTGTAGAACCGCCTTTACAGTTCAGTGCGTTCAATGCACAGACTTCGAAGTCTATGGTTCAATGTCGAAAGGCGTCTTGAATAAGAGTTTGCCTAAATCGAAGGACGGCTATTCTTATTGTTAGGCTTCTCTATATTATTATTGACAATGAACAAAAATCACATTAATTGCTCTATTAGTCATTAGTCATTCAATCGACATTGAACTATTGTCAAGTATTTTTCGTGATTATTACGTGTTTTTTCACAAGATAGCAATACATTACTTCTTTGTTTGCGATAAAAAAAAGCGTAAGATTTGATCATCAATCTTGAAATCTACGACACAATGTTGCGTGAGTATGCACAAAAATTTGAATCAAAATTAACACAGATATTTTCTGTAAATAATCTAGAAATATTTTTCTAGAACATTAAGATATTCTTACAATTTACTGATATAAAGTAAAAAAATATTTTATATATTTGTATAAAACAGAAAAAGCTTCGCATATTTTATAGGTATAAAACTTTTCCCGGTCAAATTGGTTGAAATTTTAATATGTTAAAGTAATAATTTAAGTGATGCTGATGAAAAATCTATGGCCATGGAGCCCAAAAATCAAAACTATAAAAGATACAATAGCTTAAAGTGAGTAAAACTGAAGCTTTAAAAATGCCTGTTTTTCTCAATACATATGTATATTAAATTAATATATATGTATATAAATGCTTGAAATATAATATGTGTGTATGTGTGTTACACAGAGTGTCCTATTTTACGCGATATTTTGTATTTTATGTCAAAATACTGAAACCTTCAAGCATTAGAACTCAAAAAGTTCTTAATGAAAAAATATTTTATTATAGTGTTTTGGAAAGCCCTCGATGTAATCTACAAGAATATCTAATGAAAGATAGGTGTCCATTTTAAAATTGAAGATAACCGATCATGTAACCTTCAAATGACAATTCAAGGTCAAACAAATGGTACCAGCTTATGGCTCTCTTCGAAACAAATAACTTTTGCCTGAATATTACATATTTTTGATTAACTTTTATTCTGCAAAGATATAATAAAAAGAGTATAATAGATTAAAATGGGACACTGTATAACATACAAACATAAACTATATATATATATATATATATTTCAAGGATTTATACACACACGTACGCACACACACACACACTCGCGCGCACGCACGCACACACGCAACACACATACACACACACACACACACACACACATATATATATATATAATATATTAAAATTTTATATACATATGTACTGAGAAATAAGCATTTTTAAAGTTCCAGTTTTACTCATTTTAACTCACTTTAAGCTATCGTATCTTTTATAGCTTTGATGTTTGGGCTTCATGCCCACAGATTTTTCATCAGCACCACCTAAATTACAACATATTAAAATTTCAGTCAAAACTGGAAAAAGTTTTACCTACAAAATATATGAGGTCCTTTTTTTCATGCAGTACAGAATATTGCAGCAATGTTGCATGTTCTATGCTCTGTGTATGGGAATATAATGCAAAGAAAATTTTTAGTTATTTTAAAAATGTTCATAGAATATTTCACAAAAATAGATTATCATAATTCTAATATCATCATTAGATATCATAAATATAAATTATCATAAATATAAATTACTGTATGGATGTTTATGCAAATATATGTATACATATATATACTTCTAAAAAAATTAAAAAAAAAAAAGATAAACATATATATTAAATATGTAAAAAAATCTAAATTTTATGTAAAAAAGTCGATAAATTTTTAAATTAAAAAAATTAAAATATATTGTTAAAAAATTATTTAAAAGTAAATTTAAAAATAATGTACAATGCATCAAGAATTTTTTAACTTTAAATAATATAAAATTTGAAATTTTTGTCATACATTCAAAATTATTAGATGTATCTTAAGTGTATTATAAAATGCATCAACACAAGTATTTCTAAATTTAAACTTCTAAATTCTACTTTTTTTAAATTTTCTATAGATTCTACAGATAATGAAAGTTTAATATAAAGACATGTAAGCATTTGATGTAAAGAAATATATTTTTATGTTTTAATAAAATCAATATTCCCTAAAAAATTATTGGCTCAAAAATTTTACTTATAATCATATTTAAAAAATGATAGACATTCTACAATTTTGATTTACTTTTACACGAAAAATCATTCTATTATTATTTATACTACAAGTTTTGACATAACTTATATGTATATATATTTCTTTTTTAATAAAAAAATATACTAACACATGCACACACACACACACACACACACACACACACACACACACAAAATATAGCAAAAAATACAATTAAAAAATAGATAGATCTTAAATTCATTAATATGCTTTGAAGATATTAATATTGTAACTTTTTGTAGGAATCGCATTTATAATTTTGTTCTTGGCTATCTCAAGAAATATTGCACAAGAGTGCAAGGATGGAAACGTACCATGTTCTGAGCCAGTAGAATTTAATCAAGATACTGATTGGTCATCAGCTACCTCGGTCTATAACTTCCATGCAGATGATATCATGGGCAAGGACATTTCATTGGAGAAATATCGTAATCATGTGCTCATTATTGTTAATGTTGCTAGCAATTGTGGCTTAACAGATGTTAATTATAAACAGCTTCAGGAGCTGTATAATAAATACAATGAGAGGGAAGGTTTACGAATCCTTGCCTTTCCTTCTAATCAATTTGCTGGCCAGGAACCGGGTACTGCTGAAGAAATTTTTAATTTTGTAAAGGGCTATAATGTAACTTTTGACATGTTCAGTAAAATCAATGTAAATGGAGAGAATGCTCATCCATTGTGGAAATGGCTCAAGACGCAGAAAGATGGATTTATTACTAATGATATTAAATGGAATTTCACCAAATTCATCATAGATAAAAATGGTAAAGTGGTGGAAAGATTTTCTCCATCCACTGAACCATTGGAAATGGAAGAAACCTTGAAGAAATATTTTTAAACTTTTACAAAGCTCTCTCTATTTTTTAACAATATATGGATTTAATACTTATATTAAGTTAGATTTAACAATATATAGATTAATACTTGTTATTTTTAAAAAATTTTCTACTCATTTTTTTTTATATAAAAGTGGAATTTTTTCTATATTTACTTAGCATTTACTTTCTCGGGCTTTTTTAAAATGATTTTTTAAAAAGATTTTTTATAACTGTATATGTATTTGTATAAACATATATATGCACATATACTATATACTTTATATATATGGTATATATGTATGTTTGTGTATATGTGTGTATAAGCAATAAGATATACAAACATATATATTTGCCAGGACGTTTCATTTGAAATAACAATATGTTTAAATGTTTAAATTCCGAAAAAGTGAGAATTTTATGAAAAAAATTCTCATAACTTATATAAAGAGGTTTTTGAGAAGTACATAAAATAATGATATTTACATGATTTTAGTTAGTTGATTAAAATAATGTAAAAATAAATTTTAAATTTTTAAATGAGAACTTTCATCCATATTGTATGAAAGAACTTATATGTAATAATAATTTTCAAAAATATTTGAAAAAGCAAAAGAGAAAGCATCACAAAATTCAAAGTGCGTATTACTCAGGAATGTATACCTCCTATCATAAAAATAAAGACGAAAATAATCCGTAAGGTGTAAGTTGATATGAACATTTATCCAATACTCTATTATAATAATGTTCTACTACATTACTGTTGTAATAACGTTGCATAATAATGTACGTATGATAAATGAGAATTTTATATCATATTTTTACAATATATTATATTTTATTACCACGTTATATATTATTACACTAAAGTGTTTATAGTAAAGTTTCGTAAGATATTGGTACATATCTTATGAAGATTGTATGATGATATCTTATTTACATAATGCAATAACAAAGCATGTACAATTATTTTTTCCTTTTTCATATATATGTTTAAGTAATAATGTATGAACAAATATATTATGTGCATTGTATTTTCAAGAAAGATATGAATAAAAGAAATACAATTATTTTATAAATATCAGGTATTCATATCAATTATTTTATAAATATTTGGAGATTATTACGAAATATTTAGATATAATTCTTCATGTTTATATGAAGTGCATGCTATTCAAAGTATTCAAAATTATAATTTGTTTTACTTTTCTGTTTATTATATTTTTATTATATATTTTTCTCTTATAAATAAGAAAACTTAAATAAAACAATATATATTATATATAAAATAATTTAATATACATTCTATATATAATTTTATACATACAAGATGTATAAAAAGTGTTAAGATCCTTAACATTTCAAAAAGATATTCATTTTCGAAAAAAATGTTTCAAATAAAAAAAGTTCTAGGATTTAAAAAGCTCTATTTATTGATTTTGTTAGTTTGACCTCGAATAGTGTTGGCAAAGTCTGGGCAAGGTTACTTTGAATTTTTTTTTTAATTGGAACCAGTGTTGTTAGACGGACCGGGTTTTCTCGTGCATGCGTGATGTAACGATGACGTTTACAGTTATATATACAGGAAAAGGTATGAAAACCCTGAAAAATCTCGAAAAATATAAGTTTTACAGAAAAAGAATCTAAGACAAAAAAGAGGAAAAATCTGGCCATCTAAGATAATCTATTCATTTTTTTTATTTATTTCATATTTTATATTAAAAAATATCATAGGAAATTCTTAACCAAAAAAAGTTTTATTATAGTGTTTGGGAAAGCTCTAGAGATAAGCTACAAGAATATGTAATTAAAAATAGAGTGTTCCGTTTAAGAAATTGAAGGTGACCTTTACATGACCTTCAAGCGACTATTCAAGGTCAAATCAATGACACTTGAAACTATACTTCTTTTGTTTGAAACATTTTGTTGTAAAACATATTTTTCATACTTTTTTCTCATCCTGTATCCATTTCAATTTTAGCGGACGGTAAATAAGCAAATAAATTAATGAAAAAAAACCAGTCTTTTCCTTCAACTTCACCCCAAGAAGGTTGTTATTCGATACTTTTATTTCATCATTCTTATTACAATACGTATATTTTTTACGTAAGAAAACCTCGATGAGGCACGAGTCCCCATCAGTAGGTTCGAACCCGTCCATCGGTTTGCAGTGATGACGTAGCGAATGTAGCTATACCACAGACTTCTATTATTATATAGATGTCTGTGAGCTATACACTCGTTCCTAAGTAAATAAATTAATATAATTTGTACCTATTGTGTTTATTTTGTGTTTTTAATTATATTATTAAAAAATTTTTTTAAATAATTAAACGGGAGTTATACGGAATCTCATTTCATTCAATTAAATACTTTAATACTTTTGATATATCACATTAATTTTCGCATGCGCGAAAAAAGACCGGTTTGTCTGATAACACTGAATGGACCTTTTATTATTATATAAATTGTCTGTCATATTTTTTTTGTTATTATTAATGCTAATAAATCTGCAGACGCGACAAATTAATAAAAAAAATAAAAAAAAAAAACAAATTAGCAAACTTCATTACTTTGGTTGATAAAAAAAAAAAAATATATATATATATATATAATTTCTTTTAACATTTATATTTCTTCCTTTTATATATATATATATTATAAGTTAGAGATTAAAGTCGCTAGTATTTAATTATAAACAACGGGTTAATTAAAACGACCTGACTAGCCAAAATTATTCAATTTATTCACACGACGTTTCGATTATATGGTTGTGGTCCTTTTCAAGTGTAACTATAAAGAAAATATATAACGGATCAAAAAATTATATATATTATTATATATATATATATATATATATATATATTATTTCTTTTAACATTTATATTTCTTCCTTTTATATATATATATTATTTCTTGTAACATTTATATTTCTTTTCTTTTGGGAAATATAATAGTACCCTTTATTACAATGAAATATATACGCTACTGAAGTCAGCTGACGTGCAACTCTGCTACTGACAGTACTGGCTACTTGACTATACTGACACTGACAGTTTACTGACGCGGTTTGTGCACTTTAGCAAGTGCTGTGTCATCTTTATTTTCTTTTTGTATCACGTTGAAGCCAATCAAATCTAAGACGAAAAAAAATTTCTCAGTGATTTCGCAATTTTTAAAAAGTATATATAGATGCAAAAGGAGTAAAATTCGCATTACGCATTAGCACTTTGAGAAATAGTGTTGTACATATACATAATTAATACTAATTGCATGTATTGTTTAAGAAAGTAAATTCTGTTGACATCAATATTTTCGTCTGTTCCTGCTTTCACAAAATTATGTGTACCTCTATAAAAAATAAGGTAAATTAAAAATTTCTATATGTGTCATTACAAAATTTGCATTTTAACCGTTTTTCTTGTCTAAAAAAATTAATTTTATAGAAATTAAAAATTTATCTTTCTCGCTTGTTTTATTTTGATTGTAAAATCAATTGTTCTGTTTCAATCTCGTTTTCAATCTTTTAAATTACTTAAACAATGCTTCAGATGATTTTTAAAGGACATTTTTTATATCATTTTGAAGTAAAAAATATATGTGTAATTAATATACACAATAAGTATGTGAACGTTTTTATCAATATGTCATGCATATGTTTATAGAATCCCTCAGAATCTGAAGAAGTAGTGCAGTGTATCAAAATGTTGTGCTGGGATATCTTGCGATGTATAATCATACAGCTGCATTGTTTCTTTGATTGCATTGTAGATTTTGTTTTTGGCATATATTACAATCCAAAAGCGAAGAAGGTGTCAGCAGTAAAGAATAGTTTATTGTTAGAAAGTGCTATCTCTTTAGCAGAGAAAATTAGGTAAAATTATTATTAATCTTCATATATATATATATATATATATATATATATATATATATATATATATACATATATATATTTATCATGATGTATTTGTTTAATATATATATATATAATGTTTTATTTTAGAGTGAAAAAAGTAACATCAGAGGAAGTTGTAAAGACTTATATTGAAAGATGCAAAGAAGTCAATAGCTTGATAAATGCTGTTGTAGAAAATAGATACTTAGATGCAATTAAAGAGGCGAAAGCAGTGGATGCTATGATAGAAAAATGTACGGATTTAGAGAAAATAAGAATAACATTGCCATATTTTGGAGTTCCCTTTACTACAAAAGAAAGCAATTGCGCTAAAGGTAGGCAAAATAACACCATAAAGAATTATTTTTTTCTCTACAGAATTATTTAAAAAAAGTAAAAAATATGGATATATTATCTTTCCCAATGGAAAACAGATATAGATTAATTGTTTTGAATATTAGTTATATATATATAGCAATTACTAATTATTTTGTTAGGATTAATCCATTCCTTGGGTTTGCTTTGCCGCCGTAATCATCGTTCTGAGGAGGATGCCACGACAGTTCGTTTCCTCAAAGAGGCTGGTGGAATTTTGATTGCAAAGACCAACGTACCTGAACTAAATTTATGGTCAGAATCGAGGAATAATCTATATGGACAAACGAATAATCCTTACAATACTACTCGAACAGTGGGAGGCAGCAGTGGTGGGGAAGGAGCTATAGTAGCAGCGTGTGGTGCTCCATTTTCCATCTGTAGTGATATAGGAGGCTCTACAAGGATGCCTGCGTTCTTTAATGGATTATTTGGTCATAAGCCTAGTGAAGGTTAATGTCATTAAAGATACTATAATATTTAAAAAATATTTGCTGCAATTTTTAGTTATGATTAAATTTTACACACTAAAAAAAATTTTTTATAATATTTAATGAAAAACTTTAAAATTTTTTTTTGCAAATGTTATTAATAAAATAAATTTTTATTTAAATTTTCTTTAAATTACTAACAATAATAATAATAATTTATTTGGATATTATCGTTGCCAGGATTGACTCCAGTAGCTGGAATTGGATTGCGTGAGACTGATTATCCTGACACCATGGTAGCAGCTGGACCACTCTGTAAGAAGGCTGAAGATCTAGCACCTTTATTGAAAATATTAATCGGTCCTAATGTACATAGATTAAAGTTGGATGAACCAGTGAATGTAAAGAATGTAAAAGTGTTCTACCAAGAAAGTTCTGGTGATTTGAGAGCAAGCAAAGTCAACAAGACTATGCAAGCTACATTACTTAAAGTGGTACAACATTTTAGAGAACTCACAGGTTCTGCTACAAAGGTAAAAATCTACAAATCTCATTTCATAAAGTAATCAGAAAAGAATGTATTTATAAAAGTTTATTTGCATATTTAATAATATATTAATTTTTTTAAAGTTATTTTTGTTTCTAAATATCACAAATAGAATTTCCGAATTTGTGTATAAAAAAATTACAGTGTGTTTATATATTACAGATTAAAATACCAGGTTCTGAATATAGCTACAGGCTTTGGAGGTATTGGATGACTCGCGAAAATTTTAATTTTAAACTGAACATAACAAATCGAAAGGTGAATCTTATTTTAAAGCTTTGTGAGTTGTATACTTCAAAAGACAAGTAATTTATATTAATGAGCAATATTATATTTATTAATTAACAATATTTGCATTCCATTTTTCATAGAATTAGTTACAGTGAATATTTTTTAATTTTCGGTTTAAATCCATTTATATTTTGCAGTATGTCACTAATGCAAAAAGAGAAATTTTTAATCTACTTACTGGAAACTCACAATTGACATTGGCCGCTATTATCAAATTGATAGATGAAGACTTCTTACCACAGGAGAATGCTGAATGGGCAAAACAGACGACTATGAAAATGAAACAGTTCTTGATGGTAAATTATTATAGAAGAGAAATATGTGATTACATGAATATTTAGAGATACAATAACAATAGTATCTATAACACAAAAAAATTAATACTCATTTTTAATGCTGACTACAAGATACAAGTTCAAATTACTACATCACGTCACAATTTTAAGAAATTTGAAAAAAAGCTTGCTATTTTAATGTATTTTGTCATATTATTAGCTCTTTTTATTATAGAAATTATATATAATAGAAAAAAAAGTTTAAAAATTAAATATATTTTTTTATTATTTATATTAAATTCTGTATATATATATATATATATATATATATATATACAGAATTTAATATAATGTATATATATTATACATTTATAATGGACATTCTTTTTATAGGAGAAATTGGGCGATAATGGAATACTATTTTATCCTTCAGCTCCATTTCCTGCCACCTACCATTATTCCACATACCTGAGACCCTTCAATTTTGGCTATTGGTGTCTGTTTAATGTTTTGCGATTCCCAGTTTGCCAAGTGCCACTGGGCTTAGACGAACAAGGTTTGCCAGTCGGTATTCAGGTATTAAACATTTATATATATTATTATATATATTATTATATATATTATTAATATATTGTCGGTTGTCGGAAAAGTCATGACGCTGTTGTGTCCCTTGTAAGGACACGGGAATTCTTGGGATAGTTGCTGGATAAGGGTTTGGAAACCGAGACTGGCTCCCGGGAAGTCGACAGCGTCTTGGAATGTTACATTGACAAATAAGGCTCGATTTACAGATTGGCTCCGCAGTTATAATTGTTTTTTGTTCAACTTATAGTACGTTGCGGCTGCGTGTTGGCTTCTGATCTTCGACGTGCTCACTGCGCTACTTTTCTAAGACTGCTCGCCTTCTTCTTCTTTGCAGGTGCTTAAGTATCCTGAAAGAGGGACTCCAGTCCAAGGGCTTGTGCCGTAAAGGTGCTCTCCTTCGAAATTTGCTGCGTCGCGTTTTCGTGACCTCCCAAAATAGCGCGTGTCCGCTGTTTTGTACGGCCTTGTCGCACTTAATTTTCCTTATCGCACTTAATTTTTCTTATCGATGCATTTACGTTATGATATCGCAATACATCCGCGCTCGCATTTTTTGTAGTAGGACACTCCCGGCCAATATGTGTCAATATGCCTTTCAGGCTATAACAACGCATTTTTTCCATGTTTTTTAAAGGTTATCTATTTATATAAAGAACAAAGATCAATCAATGATATATTGCTCGTTTTGTTCTATAACCTTTTGCCATCTTTCAGTGAGCTTCGTAATTCCTCGTTCATAGAAGGACCTGTCTTTATCGGTGAAAAACTGAATAAGATGCTGATATACAGCCTTATCTGAACGTTATACCACGTAAGGAGTTTTGAAGAGAGCGAAACAAGTGGAAGTCTGCCGGCGCAAGGTCAGGCGAGTATGATGTAGCAACACATTCCATCCAAGCTCCAATAATTTTTGACGGGTGATCAAACTTGTGTGTGGTCTCACGTTGTCGTAATGGAATACAACTCCTTTACGATTACCGAGTTCTGGACGTTTCTGTATGATGGATTCATTCAAACTATCCAATTGCTGACAGTACACATTCGAATTAATTATTTGGTTCCTTGGTAGGATCTCGAAAAACACGACACCTTGAAAATCTCACCACACTGAGAGCATAACTTCCCTCTGATGAATGTTTGCTTTCAATGTCGTTTGAAGCAAATCATCACGTCAGGACCAAGACCGTTTGCGCACCACATTGTAAACAATCCACTTCTCATCACCAGTTATTAGTCGCTTCAAAAAAAGGATCTTTTTCCTCACGTTTAATGAGCATATCGCAGGTGTTTATACGCGCCGTCAAATGAACTTTGAGTTCATGAGGAACCCAAATATCCCAGCTTCTTCAGATGATCGTGAACGATTGAGTGATGGATGTTCAATATTTCTGCAATCTCTCATGTCGTGTAACGTGGGTTTGACTTGATGAATGCCTTTATTTTGTCGTCATCAATCTCGGTGGGCCTCCCTGACCGAGGAGCATCGTTGAGATCAAAATCACCAGTACGGAATTTTGTGACCCATCGTTGGCACTGACGTTCTTGTAGAGCATTGTCACCATAAACTTTACGCAACTTTTCACAAGCTTAAGACGCGCGTTCTTTCCTTTACGAAAGTAAAACAGTAAAATATAGCGAAAATGCACAGTTTGGTCTTCCATCTTCAACTTGTTGTAAAATCTCCAAAACTCAACCAAATCGTTCAATTTTTTTTAGCTATGAAGCTAGAACTGTCAACTGTTAAATGACATAGCAATAACATAGATGCGAATGATTCTAGTACAGTCGGACCTCTTATCCTACGACAAAAATTTGAGAGTTGGGGTATAATTCCCCTTTCGCGGTCGTAGCATGAAAGGATTTTTTGTCGTAGGATAAGAAGTCCGACTGTACTTCCAAAAATGAACTAGCGCCATCTGTTACAAAAATGCATCATGATATTTCCGACAACCCAATATATATATTATTGTAAAATCAAATATTTTAGTTTATTTATGTTGATATTCGTAAGTTTAAGTTATATTAAGTTCATACTTGGTGTTAAATGTGTTATAATTTTTGCTTTTACAAAGTACTTTACAATTAATATTTTAACATTTTAATAGTGTATTCTTGAAGCAAAATTTTTTCACAGTAAATTTTTCTTAAGTGATGTTAACTTTTTTAGCTAAGTTTGGTTTATCATTTTTTATTATAGATAGTACACTATAGCAATTAAGCAAGTTGATATTGGAATTAAGAATTAATCACTACATAATAAATATTAATATTGGATTTATTAATTTATATTAGATTATATGAGATTAATAATATCTTATTCAAATGGAATAATTAATTATTTAAATTGTTATAGAGAAAAAAAATGATTAAATAATTTACATACAACAATACAGATAGAATTAATTTCGATTTTGTCAAAAGAGTTTGTCAATAAAATGAGAACCTGCTAATTTGCTAGCAACTTCTGAGTAAACTTATTATTATTGGCAATCTGCTAACATATTGTGTTTGATTGGAAAATAATGTATTTGATTATTAATATGTATATTTGAGATTTATAAATACATTTCAACGACGTTAATAATATTAAAAAGAATACAATGACACAGCTTTAAAATTTGTTCTACAAAATCTACTCGAGAATTGTTTTAAAAAATAGAAGAAATGCTGGCATAAATATATAAAAATCCAACGGGACTAATTTAAAAAAGACGAAAATAAAATCTAGCAATTTTTTAAATAGAATTTTAATGAATTTTATATAAACTAACACTAGTAAGTCTTAAAATTTTATTAAAATGCATTATAATTATTAACTGACTATTATGTTTGCTGGAAATATTACAGTTTAATAATTGGTAATTATTACTAGGGGTGACATTACATATCATTATATATTATGTATATTATTTTACAGCTTATTTGGTTAAGAATGTTTTTTTTTCTATTTTTGAAAATTATGTTTTTTGAATCTTTTAAAAATTTGTATAATATTTTCTTTTAAATTGAAGGTAGTGGCAGCTCCTTATAATGATCACCTCTGCTTCGCGGTGGCCAAAGAACTTGAAGCAACGTTCGGTGGATGGGTCCCACCATCGTGAATTGTGAACCAAATACTAAATATTATTACTCTTCATTCCTGTTTCTTTATTGCACTTACATTATGAACATATTAGAAACGAGAAGTTATTTAAATTTTTTTCTTGCAGAATACAATAGAATCCACTTTAAAGATATAGCGCTAAAAAGATGAAAAACTCGATACTTCTTTACAAAAGGAAAAATCTCGTTGATAATCTTGATCGTTATATATTTGCAGGGTTGGGAAGTTAATTTTTTTTTTTTAACTAAGTTAAGTTGAAAGTTAATTGGTAATAAATTAAATAAGTTAACACTTAAAGTTAGAAACAAAAACTAACTTAGTTAAAAGTTAAGTTAAAAAGTTAAAAATTAAAGTTAAAAGTTAATGTTAATTATATAAAACTACATTTTTTGTATAATTATTCTTTTAATTGATATTTTAATTTAGACTATAATAAAAAGATATATAAAAAAGTAGAAAATATATTTTTCTTTCTTATAAATTATAAAAGACTATCTTTTTATTATTTTTTATTTTTCTTTATATATTATTAATTGGTAAATTACATTATTAATTAACATTATTAAAATATGTATAAAATACAAGAAAAAGACAGAATATTTTTATTAAATAAATATTTTCATTAAAATATAATATTAATTATAAATACTTAATAAATTATTGGTTAATTTTAAATAGAGTTCTTCTAAAGTCCCTAATTTATTTCTTTCCCAAGCACTCTAATAATTCTTTATCTAATAACAAATCGACATATAAACAAATAAAATATTAAATATATATATATATATTTTATACATTACAATCATCAATTTTCATATGACTTTGATATTAATAAATTATTTATTAACTGATATAAAAAAAAAGTTAATAAGTTAAGTTAAAATTAACTAGTGTAAAATTTAAAGTTTATGGCATTTAAAATTAACTAAGTTAAGTTAAAAGTTATTAACTTTTTAACTTAACTTTTAACTATTTAACTAGTTACTATCCAACCCTGTATATTTGTCATATTGTAGAGATAATGATACTAATTGACATACGCATTTTGATTCGCACTAGTACATTTATTTGATATAATTAATTAAATATTTTGATGAGTTTTCGCGCAAAATAAGATTTGTCTCACAAGAATTAGCGTGATGGACAAGTTATCCGTAATGCAATATACATCTACAGAAAATGTTTCATATAAAAGAATTATATATTTTATAATTTGATATAATTTTACATAAACTATGGAATATGTCGTAAACTGTTCAATTTTTGAGCATCCTATTTTTGTATTAACTTTTTATGCCGAATATTGCGAAGAATCGATTTATATAAAAAATCTAGGATGACATTTGAAAAAACTATGTTGACCTTTCCGTGAACTTGAAAAATTACCTTAATTAAGATTCAAAATTATTAATTTTTTTTTCCTCTCAAAACTATAAATAAAATCTGAAATATTTTTTTCGTACGATATCAAGTTTCGGAAAAAACATGCCTTGTAACACTTTATGTAAAATATTCTCTGTATATGTAAATATATAATCACACATTAAAGATTGCAACATTATACAACACTGTTTATCTTTATCTCACTTAAGTTTTAATGAAATCAAGATTAAGTATTTGAACTGAAGTTAAATATGCATTATATATTACTACAGTTTTATGTAATGTTTTTATATAATTTTTTTACACATTAAGCATATTTAAAATTGTATTTTTTTACGATTTTATTAAAAAATTATATTAAATGATAACAAATAATCCAGAATTTTTTTTATAATGTTTATATAAGTTTATTACTCTATTCAATTGTTTCTTTATAAAAGTTTTAAATGGTGTTTGAATATTATAAAAATAAAAAACTTAATTTTATAAGTATTATATGTATATTAAATATGTATATATATATATATATATACTTTTTATACTAATAAAAATCTCAGTTTTCAATCTTTGTTTAACTCATGTATTTAATCCTTTTCTTTATCTACATTTAAATATTTTAATTAACATCTATTTAAAATTTAGTAAAATGTTTAAGACATTAATTTTACTATATATAACTATCTTAAAAGATATTAAGTATAATATATAATTGATTAATATCTACAATAATTGAAGGTTTTAAATAGTATTTTTAGAATGAATTTGGTTGTGGAAACATCTGAAAGTAAATATAAATTAAATTTAAATATAATATAAATAAATGTATAAAGAAGTATAAATAAATTTATATGATGTTTTTGTTATTCACTTTTGATGTTAAATTATATGTATATGTTATCATTTTTTTTAGCTTTTAAAGATAAAAGTGTCCACTTGTAGTAAGACACTGTATAATCAAATAAACATATATAACTATATATATGTAAAATATGTTCACACATATTTTCGTTCTCTTACATAAGCTCTATTCATTCGTATAAGAAAAATAACAAGATTAATTATTGAAAAATAATTAGAAAAAAATAATTTTTTTTAGAAAAAGTAAAAATTTGAAGAAATAAAAAATTTCCAAAATATAACCATATATAAATTTATATATATGTATAGCAATGTATATAAATTTATATATAATTTTGTATATATAAACAATTTTCCTTAGTATGGATTATTTTTTTTCTGTAAAAATGTGAAAAATAATATCAATCTATTTTAGAGTGTCTAAAAAATTGATTTTTTAAAATATTATTTAAAAGTATGACATCTGGAGAATATGTCTTTCAAATTATATGTTTAGAAGAATTTACAAAATTAACGGAGTTGTAAGATTTTGAACAGCATGATGGATTTTGAAATGGGCTTATAAAACTTAAAATGTTAATCTCATTTCTAAAGATTTTAACGTGTGAAGAAATGTGAATATGGAGGAATGCGATTGAATTTTATAAAGTAATTGAAGATTTAGAGAGGGAGAATAGATAGCAAATCTCACACTGCTTTCTGATGTAGTTTTAGAAGGATTCGTGAAGAAAACTGTATGATTTGAAATAAATAAATTTTGAAGAAAATTTTCTGAGAGTTTTTCTTACTTTTTTTTACTCTTTTAGTGTAAGTAATTAAATCTTCGGAAAGAAGATATAGAGCGAAATTTTCCAGGAGTAGAGTTCAGAATAAAAAACCAAAGAATATTTCTTGGAAAGAAACCCTCATTTCCAAGAAACAGGAATCTATTGCTTGAGAAAAAAATTTCGTTAAAAAAAGAAGTAGAAAGAGTAATAGTTTTTGAGAAACTATGATAAAGTATTGTAGTTTAGTTCATCAAATCCCAAAAAGAAATTTTTTTTATTTTATTCGAATGAATGATGTATTTCAATTTTTTTTTAAATACCAATATTAGTTGAAAGAGAAGAAAAAATAGAACTTAGAAACTTGCTTTTGAATCTTTTAATAACACTTTCTTTCGCTTTTGAGAACATAAAATTCTTTTATAAAACGCTTTTATAAAAAAGATAATTCGCAAAGATGGAGTGTCGACGATATTATTTTAAAGTTTTTTTCCTAAAGTTTCATTACCTCTATACACTCAAAATTCCACCAAAGAGTGAGAGAACGTTTGAGATTATTTCTTTTCTTAATTGAAAGGAAAGAAAGTAGAGTATTCTTAATTGCAGATATTAAAATGTCAAATTATTTTAAAGGAGAAATTTTTAAAAATATTTTTTGTTTTATTTAAATATTAAGATTTTTTGTCACTGAAGGAAAACTTCAAGCTTTCACACAAGGAAGTAAAAAATTTTTACATTTTTTTTGGCCGCATAACATCAGGCTCACAAAGTGTGAAGAAAATTTCCCAAATTTTGTCCAGCTCAGTTTTTCATATGCAAAAATTATCAAAATCACAGAAATGCAAAAATAATAGTAACTTTTTAAATGAGGAGATTTTTAAGCTTTAAAAATTATTTTTTTGGATTAAATTTTGTTCATTTTAAACGAAGTTAGAGTTGGCTAAATTTTGCCATTTAAAAAAAAAAAATTAGGTGCTTCTTTCATTTTTGTGAGTAGTTCATTTATTAATCCTAAAAATTATTAATTTTTCATCAGATTCTTTTCTATCATAATAAACTGCGTCTTTAAAATATAGTTTAAAATATTAAAATAAAATAATTGAATATGCAAATATTTTTTATTAAGTAATTTTTAATGATAAAAAATAAAAATATGTAAGTGAAAAATGTTTTATCTTACAAAAATTATTTAGTTTTTTTCCATTACATATATTTACAAATTTTCTTTAATTTTTGTGAGTGGTTAATTTATTAATCCTAAAAATTATCAATTTTTCATCAAATTTTTTTCTATCAGAGTAAACTAGGTCTTTAAATCATACTTTAAAAAACATTTCTTTTGAGACATTTTTTATGAATACCTATGTTTGACGATTATAAAATATTAGATATGTTTAGAGCAAACGTTTATGAAACTATAATAATATTGTTATCTGGGATATAATTACACACTGCATATCCAATTTTCAGAGTAATAATATAATATATACATTATATACAATTTTCAGATGCAAAAATAATATTTCCATTTTCTAGAAAAATATGGAAAAACTTGGAATTTTCAGATTTTTTTGTACTTCGAAAAATTAGAGAATTCTCATAAAATTTTATGGAATTCAATAAAATTTTAGAAAAATTCTTTCTGATAATTTTCCTCTTTCCTTTTTACCACAATCTTTCTTGAAATTTTAAACAAAAATACCTTTGAAAAAGGTCGGAGGATTTTTTTATAAGATTTGAGTAAATACCGTGAAGAAGGAAGGAATTTCGAAAATTTTCTACGTGTCTAAAACAATTGCCACCGATCTACCATTTCTGCGTACGGCCCTAGTCGGGGTAGTCACGTGATCGCTGCGACAATCACGAGCGAAGTCTTATTGTGGGTCACGCGCGGGGCAAGGGGGAGGGAGAGCGAGCAACCCGAGCAACATCGCGCGTGCGATAGTAGTAGTAGAGGAGGTATGTCCATTCACTTGTCGGTCGCCGTCGATCGGATGTGTTTCGCGTTCACGCGTCTGCATCCGCATACAGTTATTACATTTCGTCGATCATCGCAGCGTAAACGAAAGAAATGTACGGCGCGATCTTCAACGATCAGTGATACATAATTATATAAGCGATCGGTGTGAATTATGGTGCATGCATGGTGAAATGTGTCGTTGTCCGACCGGCCATTAAAAAGTGCAAACCCACTGCCACTGCCGCTCCCGTTTGAGCAATTTTTTTGTATGTGAAAAGGATCTACGCTTCATAATCCACGGATGAGATGACGGTCGCTGGAAAGGTGAATCTATATCGAATGTCTAACTGTCAATCGAGTTGTGACGACAAGATCATTTTAGATGTATTTGCCTTTGACATATAATTCTTTAAAATCACGGAATTTATTTAAAAATTCGAGCTTTTGAGCACTTAATAAATTTCCTCTAAAAAAAAATTATTTGAAAAATAGCACGATTATTTGTTTTGACTTTTCTTCATAAAATTTTGTTTTATAGAAAGAATCGTAGAGATCCACAGATTAGTAATCATATTATTTAGAGATATTTTTTAAACATTATTGATGACAATTTATTTAAATGTAAAACTCCACCCTTTTTTGATAACTGTAATTCCTATTAAGTAAGTGAAAATATTAGAAAAATATGCATCTTTTATCTATTACGTGATATATAGCAAATAAATAAAAATTTAGCAAAAAAAATTAAAAAGTAAAAACTTATAATTCTGTTTTTTTTTTGTTACTTTTTTCATCCTTTTTCAAAAATTTGCAATTGCCACTGTTTTTAGTTATACATAAAAGAATTTATAGTCAACCCCGGATACGGCTCCAAATTGCGACACACGTAATTATCACTCATCTCGTGGCGTGATGTTAGTCGCCGTAATCGGGCTGACGTTAAACGTGACTATAATTATCTGCGCGATTAGCTGTCATCCGGTTTACATCGAATCGTCACTTGGCTGCTAATTGATCGCCCTATATTGTCGATAATATACGATAAGAAAAGAAATGAATGTTAATTAATTTTTAATTAATTTTTTATAGAATTTTCAAGTAATCAAATACCTAGTTTGAACAATTCAAATTTTAAGATCAAACCTTCAAATGTTTAAATCGTTCAAGCTTGAAGATATTCGAACAACTCGATTTATTTGAATTGAATTTATTTATTTATATTTGATATGATATGTTGCATAAAATTAGAAAATGTATCGCGAAAGAACCTGAACGAATACGAGCTATTTATTTTTTTCAATGAATAATAATTTTGTTCATAAATTTTTTTTAATATAAAGAATTGAATTTTTTATTCTTTGAAAGAAGTTGAACATTCTATTCGAAATGTCCAAAAAAGCTCAAATTATCTACTTTGGCTTGCTTGAATAGTTTGATCATACAATCGGAATCTTTTACAATAAGCCGCAACCACAGATCTCTAAATATTTTAGCATATAAATATGATGTGTGAATATTTATTACATATAAATATAGTTATAGATTGCAATTATATATAAATATATTTGTATATTTGGAGTATTTCAAAAGAAAAAGATTGGAATCCCTTTAATAAAATGTTTTGGCTAGTTTAGAATTAATTATTTTTAACAAAAATTTCCAATTGTCAACAGAAAAGAGTCTTCGGCAAATTAAATTCTAAAAAAAAAGCAGAATTGGTAGCAAAATTATATTTTTCAATTAATTTTAACCAAATTTTAATTTAAGAAATTCTAATTTAATTGTATATAAAACTATATACAAAATTAAAAGTTGTGAAAGATAATGATGTGTGATAAATGAGTGACTTTTCGATATTTTTGCTAAAGAAAAATTATCTCCTAAATGGTCAGAAAGAATATTGAAATGGCTCTTAAAAATTTATATATATATATATATATATATATAAATTATCAATTATAAAATTATTTGTAATGAAGGATAAAATAAACAAAAGTTTTATTTGCGAATGAAGAAAAAAAAGATTGTAATCGAAGAAAATTATGTCGGTAAAAAATTGTATTCGTACATTATCGAGGATTTGCTTCCGGGTTGAATACTTGACGTTCTGGCCTTTCACGCAATCGCAAGAGAGCATAGCAAAGTGGACAGTCGCGATCAGCTCCATTAATCACTCGAAACTCAGCCCGCGTCTGCTTTGTTGGAAGTATGTCGAATCCGGTTGAATCTCATACTACGCCTTGATGAAGATGATCACAGAAATGTGACTACTTACTATATAAACAGACATTTTATTCAGAACAATTTTCATATCGATTAAAAAATATTAATTTTTTAAATATCTGCATTTTTAAATTGTAATCGAAATTTTTTTTTATAATATTATATCCGTTTTTATTAAATAATTAAGAGACATATTATATCTCAAACACCAAATTGGCGCATTTTTGTCAGAAAGCAATATCTTCTTAAGTTAACGTAATACATTTGTAAAAATTCGACATACAACATTAAATCAGATAGTCTTCTTTAGCAATATTATTAAATGATAATCAGAAACTGAATTTTTATGAAGCGAACTTCTCATAGAAAAAAATTCGACAAACAACTTTCTTGAATTACCTTCCTTCTGGTCAGATTGCAAAGGAAACAAGTTAAAGATAATAATAATTCTAATTTTTTTGTTGAATTGCAGTCAATTAAAATATTGTCAAAATTTAAAACCAATGCAATAATTTTATTTTATTTTACCGATTAAAAATGCACATACACAATCAATAAAATCAAAGAATTCAGAAAAATCATCTTGTGTTGATAAAAATACATATGTCAAGAAGCTCCACAAAATATAATTTTATTTAAAATATTTAATTATTTAAAGTTTAAAATAAAAAAAAAATAATGTATAATTTAAAAACGCGTAATATTAAATATATGTAATTAAAAAATAAAAAAGTAAAAAGAAATGTGTTTACTTGTAAGTCACAATATATATAAAATATAAAATAGCAGAAATAAAAATTAATCAATTACAATTAAGTATTTTCCACGATTTCTACTATTCCCAAAATTGTTTGATTATGATTAAATAATATACTTATTCTCCAAGTTATGTTGTGTTTTTTTGTGCTATGATTTTCACAATATTCCTAGAAGAAATATTATCCTACAGAAAGATATAATATAGAAAGGTATATCCTTTATCATCCTGTGATAAAAAGCTACTTGAAGTTAAAGTTATGTGGAATTTCGATAGGTTAGGTTAGGTTAGGTAGTATTCGGAATTCTTCACAACATTGTGCCATCGCACTAAAATTTGTTTACGCAAGTTCTCGAAAATTTTAGTTCAGGTAATATGGAGTATGTATCTTTTAAAGTATCAGAAATTTCAAATATCTATTATGTAATTATTTATGATTCTGATCATGAAAGTATGTGAATTCCGGCTGATGAATTTTGCCACTTGAAAGTTAAAGTATGCGAATTTAATTACGATAAAAGAGATTTTTAATTATTCAAATCATAACAGTTTATAAACTGTTTGTATATGTATATGATTGTGTTTATTTACAAAAGAATTATTTCAATTTCTTAATGTTAACATTTACTTTTTGTAGCACATTTTACTTTATAAATTAATTTAGTTGATAAAAATATTTTTGTATGGAAACATTTTATTTCAAGTAATATTGCTCATTATTAAAAAATCGAAAATTATTATTGCACTATAAGCCTCTTTGGTGTAAAATGTGTCTTAAGATCGGAAAGTTTCTATTTATTTTTAAATTTGTATGTATTCTTACATGCAAAGTTCTGTTAACTACTTCCTTTTTGCATATTATATATTTTTTCCGAGATTTTTTTTTTATTTATAGATATTTCACTATCTGTCATTTTTCTATTTGGTTTTTGTTCGTGAAAATTCAAAATATTAAGGAGGTTGATAAGTCACTTTGCAGGAACCATAAGAGAGGAACCTGTCTTCAGGTTACACAGGAACTTTTTGTGTTATCAAGTGAAAACTGGTCAAAAATCTTCAATTAAAAAAATTAAATTTTTTTTTATTGTATAATATTTAATTGTGAGGTCTATAAATAAATTTTTACGTACATAGTGTCTTAAAAGTGATGCAATAAATATATTTGTGCATAATAACGTCGATCATGATAATCCAAGTAGAAAAGTTCTCTGTAATTTTTTTATCAAGCCATTAATTAAAACGCATTTAGGTAATAAAAATAGCTAATAAAAAATTTAATTTGACATTTAATTTGAACAGTCACTTTTTTTACACGTGACTATTCCATTATTACTATGTTGTATAGTAGTTGTCATGACAAGCATGTACTATTCTTGCTCCATTTCTGTTATCGCATCGTGATGTCAAAACATATTCAATTTTTAATATATTTTTACCATCACCATAACTGATACAGCAAATCTCGTTTGAGATATATTCGGCACATTTTTAACAACACGGAATAATAACAGGTGATGCATTTTAATTGCATTTTTCTTTTACAATATATCAGTAACTTATGTCGATAGAAAGTAAGCAATTCTGGACAGTGGATAAAAAAAAATATCTGATGTAAAGTTATGATTGGATCTGCTGTCATATTGTTGACATGTTGTTGACATTTTGGTATCTGAGATATTGATGAAGTTTTTTTTCATTAAATAAAACTCCAGAAAAGGAGATCCAATCTCGATGACCTTAACCTTGACATATGTTGTCAAGGTGAGTATCCTAATCTAAGATTTTAGCTGCTACTTATGTTTATTAAAAAGTTAAGTATGTTAGCGACATAAATGATTTTTAAATGCGATAATTTCAGTTTTTTCTTAAATCTAAATCTTATATATATGTACTTCATCTTTAGATTTATATTTACATTTACATTTTGCTATTTTATTTTACTTTTTAGCAAAGTATATTAACTCGCTGTTACATTTCTATTAATCAATATATATTATGTGATTTATATATGAGTGATTTATATATGATTTATATATGAGTAGACATCAATATATTATTAGATGATATAGTACAGGCAACTGGATTGTACCCTTTCTTTTTTTTGTCTATTTTTCTATAACGTATCACTTGAAAGTTACATATATGAAACTAATTTAGGGAATATTTCAAGCGGACACAATTTATTAAATAAGACTATTTTGTATAATGATGAGCAGCATTGAATTTTAACTTTTTGTGTATTTTAAAATAATAAAAAGCTAAGAATAGCAATAAAAACAATAATAATCCAAGTCATGAAATATGTTGCAATTATTGCTATTAGGTGTCTCTTTCTGCGTGCTGTTATCAGTGGTCGCAATATTTTTAGTTGAAAGTTGTTATAAAATATTTAATACACTTGTCGTGCTCTCCGCGACTGATTGTGAGTTGTAATTCTTTGATATATTTACATAAGGTAAACAATGATAAAATTCTATTTTTTATTACCGTAAATACATTTATGTTTTAAAATGATTTTTTCTTATTAATTTTATACTGTGTCTACGTAAATATTGATTAATTATAATTTTTTAAATGATCAAAAGTAAATAAATACATTTTGAGGCTTAATGAAATATTAGCCCACGAAATGTTGTACTTTTTATTTTTATACTAGAGAAAGAAAGAGAATATACATAGATGCTATCTTTCAAAATTAATGCCAAAAATTATTACATTAAAGGATATTTTTCCATGTTTTAAAGAGAAAAATATTTATTATAACAAGAGAATTGTTTTTATTTATTAATTTATAGTTATCATTTAAAAATACAAATCTATATTCTTATGTTCTATATATCATATTATAATGTACAACTTTTAAGAAGTTTTAGACATCAATGTTAATGAAATAAACAAGTTTTGGCGTTAGTCCATTATACCCCGCATGAAAAACATATCACGAAAATCTAGGCTTTTACTAAATCAATAATCTCGTCTATTTAAACTATTATTTTATAACATACTTGTGTTTTTTCTTATAGTGGATATTCCAAAGAATATTTTTAGTAAAAAAAAGATTGATTTATTTTTTTTTAATATGTTGAAAACTTGCTCAATGCTTACATTGGCCGTTCTACCCCACGTTCCCCTATTTAAAATATCTCTGCTATCTTAATGTGATTTAAAATTGTTCTCATTTAATTTTTCTCAATCTAATATACAACTGACATAATCTAGTGGCTTTTTATTATTATTATATTATAGTTTATTAATTATATTTATGATGAAATTTATATATATGCATATTATATAATCTCACCGAATATAAATACGTGATATTTATTTAATATAAAATAAATAATAATATTTTTGAGAGAGAAGTAGTACGGGAGAGAAAGTGACGGAACTTTCTTCGGAAAATTGGTGTTTTCCGGTTGATCTATCTTTTCGCAGACTTTCTAACAATTTGAACTCTTATTATTTAAACTTCTTAATAATCGTATCTGTTAATGATATTGTATAGATAATGTGCAATATATTTCTGATATTCTTATTATATACATAATCTTATATTCCTTCATATTAAACATATAATCAAGCATATAATTTATTATAATAATAATAAAAATACAAGTATATTTTGTGTTTGTGTGTGTATACATATATGTATATATATATATAATTTATCATTATCAATCTTTTTTTTCCAATTTTAATTAGCTTTTCTTAATAACTCATTTTCAACATGTTAAGGGGGGAATTCGATCTAGAGGCCTGATTTTTAGGCTTTTTTTGCAAATTTTTTATAAGGAACGGATAAGATCAATTAAAATAAAAGTTTTTCCTATTTGTTAAGCAACTTTTTAAGTATCTTTAAAAATTTTTTTTATTAAAAAATTCCAAGAATTAAGCTGCACATAGCAGTTCTTCTCAACCCATAAAAAAAGTAGTTGCACGGTGCACACGATTGAGGCCGTTCTGCTTATCAGAAACAAAAAATTCAAAAAAATTCTTAGAATATATGAGTTGGGTATTGCCCGAAGTAGGATTTTTAAAAAATATGTAAAAATAACAAAACGGTGTCACTTTGAAAATAAGTCTCAATTTTTCGGCTACTTTTTTCGTCTTTAAAAGGCTGTAGAATTTCAAAAAATTAATATTTTTTGATAATTTTACTTCGGGCGATACCCAAACTCATATATTCTAAGAATCTTTTTGAATTTTTGCAATTACTTTTTTTTTAGAAGAACTGCTACATGCAGCTTAATTCTTGGAATTTTTCAATAAAAAAATTTTAAAAGATACTTAAAAAGTTGCTTAACAAATAGGAAAAACTTTTATTTTAATTGATCTTCCGTTTTTTATAAAAAATGTGCAAAAAAAGCCTAAAAATCAGGCCTCTAGATCGAATTCCCTCCTTAATATGATTTTTTTTATTTATTATATAATCATAACTTAATATCACATTATTAATGTTATTAAGAAAATTACAATAAAATGATGTAAAATTATTAATATAAAAAAAATATTGACAAGTTGAAAAGTTAGTTATTAAGAAATAAAAGTTTATGCTAATTAAAGTTCAAACATAGATTGATAATGACAAATTTAGTTTTGGATACAAATTTAGTTTATATAAATATTATTATCCATATTCATAAAAAATGACGTTGTAACAATGATAGATTTTGGTATATATAATGATAAAATGACCAATTAGTGCTAAAACCATAAGTCCTAAATAAAATCCTATAAGAAAATGACGTCGACATCAAGTTGCATCTACAAGTCGTCATTTTTTGACGCTTTTGACGACAAAAGTAGCAATATGACAATTTTAATATATACATATTAATATGTAATCTAGATAAAATAAAATTAATATATTTAGGTAATATTAATAAAACTTCTATTTTATATATCTCTCTCTCTCTTTCTCTTAAATAGACAATAAACAAATGATTTGTTATTTATTTGTACATTTATCTGTTCAATTTTTTAACAATTAATTTAATATCTAAATCTTTTATTGGAATGTATAAAAAATCAAACTGAGGAAGAATTAAATACTGCTTTTGATCTCTTAATACGCATAGTGCGTTGCATAGCGGTGGACGAAAGAACTATAAGTTATAAAAGAACTTTGGACGACTTCAAAATAGTGTTTTAGGTTGATCCAAGAAAAGACGTCTTTTAAATGTCCATTATATTAGCCTCCGATATTTTAGGCCATAACAATAGGCGTCATTATATCGTCTTTTGACATCACTTTTCTACTTGAGTATTGGTATTATACACTTATAATTAGCCAAACACACAAATCTTTATATAGGATGTTCAAAAATATATGGCTCTAAAATATTATAACTCAAGAAATCACATTGGCTTGGACCTTGTTTTACTTGAAAGGAGTCAATTTATGTATAGCTTCTTTTTTCTGCCTCTTTTTAATATTTGCTTTTCAATAGGGAGTTTGCATTAAAAAAAACATACATTTTTTATATGTAATTTAAATATATATTATTATAAACTTATTTATAAGAAAATTTTAAATTTTAATCAATAGAAAGGTATTAAAAAATTAAATTAAAATTTAATAAAATTTAAATTGTGAGAAAACGATTTTGATTGGTTGGAGTGCTTGACGTCACAGTGCAATAGTTTCAAACGTTTGTTTTCTGTATTCTGTATTGCGATATTCGGTCATTCTTGATCTCGAGGTACAAAGAAAAACAATTCATTGGATGTTTTAATTGTTGTACTTTTACATAGAGGTACAAAACAGGTTTTGTACGTGTTACCTTTGCCCATTTTCACAATAACTGGATATTTTAATAAATAAAAATAGTGTGTTGTCACTGTATATATTGGTTAGGTTTGAGGAGACGCTATTAGCGTCTTCCCGAATGCAGATATTGCACTGTGACGTCACATCGCGTTCGGGAGGACTCGGTCGTTTCCGAATCGTATTCGACAATTTCAAATAATGTAATTTTTATTATTGATTTTCTCGCTTAATTTGCATTAAAAAATTACGAAAAAAATAATTACATTTAAAACTATATATAAATAAAATGCAATTGTTTTTCAAAATTATGCAAACTCCCTATTATTAATTGGTTTTGTGAGCATCCTAATATGAAGATTTCTTACATTAAAGTAAATAATTATTGTTATTTTAATATTTCTGTAATTTTCATTAATTTTTGGATTGTACATAATAAAGTAATGTTATTTTTACACCTATTGCTCCGTTCTTGTCACATTTTGTCAATGTGTTTTATTGCAAGTCTTACTTTGTCTTGCAAAAAAAAATACTTCTTGAAACACAGAATTATAAAAATCATGTGTGTAATGTTATTTTGATAATGTACAATTTTAAAAAATGTAAAAAAAAACATTACAAAAATATTAGAACAACATTTATGATTATTTTATTTTGCCACATATACAATGAGAACTCTTAATGGAATCAAAATAATAGATTTACGTCATCTTTTTTGCTAAAAAATTTTTCTAAAATATACTATTAAACTCGATTTTCTTGCGAAACGGCCTGTTATTTCATATTTAATACAACAAATTAATATTAATAGTTTTTTGTTATGTTGGTAAAAAATGTTAGTTTTAATGATCATAGTAGCATTAAATTTATTTGCATAAAATTTTGTTTTATTCATTATAATTATTTTAATATAATATTTTAATATACTATTTTTATTGATACATATTATGTTTTGAGAAATTTTTTATCTGGAAATATATATCTCTTGTATGTTTATAGAATAAAAAATTGCTTTTAAAGTAACAAAAATAAAAATTATATACGAAATTTATTGAAAAAATATATTTTACAGGATATTATTTCTTTCAGAAGCAAGAAGGAAAAATATATAATTACAAAATAATTATATCAACTGTAGAAATATAAATAGAATATCTATTTGTATATGTAAAATAACTCATGCATGTAAAATTTGTTTATGGAATATATTATTCCTTTGAAAACAGCAGAGACTGTAAGCAAAATGTCTTTATGGAATATATTGTTCCTTTAGAAACAACGAAAATTAAGTGCAGGATTTGTTTAAAAAATAGATTCCTTTAGAAAGAAGAAAAATGTAAAATTAGAAAGAACGCAAGATTTATTTACGGAATAGATTGTTTCTTTAAAAATAGCAAAAGAACTTTTGAGGAAAATACAACTGTACTATTGATAATAAATAAGTACTATTTTTATGTGATAAAAAAATAACGTAATGAAGTAATTACTTGTACCAACTCTCTCAGAAATGCTATTATCCAGAAGAAATTTGTATAGCTTTTAACTATATATTGTAACAAATGTCCTTTTAATAACAAATTTTATGACCAATTTGGAGATGATTTTTCCTCAACAAAAATATCGAGAGAGAAAGAGAGAAAGAGAGAGAGAGAGAGGTCATTAGTTTTTGCAAGTTTCCATTTTTTACTATCATATAGTTTTATAATTAAGTCTCAATTTAAATTTCTATTAAAGTTAACTTTAGTTAATTTTCCTTGAAAAATCGATCCAATTTGATCAAGAAAATTTATTATTAAAAAAATATCCAGTGGTTTTGGAATACCTTTATCTACATGCATTAAATTTCCAAAATTTGTGTTAACAAGTACATTAAAATACAAATAATTTTTTCTATAAGTCTCAAACAAAAAAAGAGCTTTTTAGAGGAATTGTACTTGATAAATCGTGAAATTCTTTTTTTGCTAATTTTAAATAAACTTTTAATTAACTAAAATCTCTTTTAAAACATAGTTATCAAGATAGATATTTTTAAAATTTGCAAAGAGATTTTGACTAATTAAATTTTGCTTAAAGGAAAAAATACAAATTAATTTGGTTTCTGGTAAAAATATTTTGTTTTTTGTAATCAAAAAGATGCTGTTATATTCTTATATAATAGATTGAACTTCTTTAGAATTTGAAGATTACAGATCCGGATTTTTGTGTTGTTTTCATATTTGATCATATTAAATTTAATAATTGTTTTCATAATTAATATTAAAAAACTAAACACAAGTGATTTAATTATTTATATTTATGTATGCCACGTACATATCGTTCGTCGTCATTCTTCACGTGTACCCGATACATTAAGTTAGATCCGGGAGTGGGGAATGACGATGCGAATGAAGGTTGTCGAGAAATTCGTCGCGATATGTAATGCTAGTTTAGATTTCGAAATTAGCCAATCTTAAATTGTTGAATATAAGAAGTTTCTGAGGCTTATGAGTTTTACAGCTTTAACTGGCTTTAACACCTGTAACATTACATTACATTGTTGTTGTGCCGGTGGAACAAGCAATTCTGATAACCACTATACTTTTCTCTTTTTCCCTCTTGCTCTCACGTCTCTCTACTTTCACCTGGAACTCCGCAAATGGTTACATCCGCCAACCTGAGAGAGCTATGCCCTATTTACGATAATTTATTGAACCGGAGACGAGCTGCGCGCACACGAATTTTCTTATGCAGTTATTTTGTCAAATATTTTTAGTGACAATATTAAACACAGAATCTAAAAAAAGGATAATTGATTACATAAGTGGAAATAGAAATCAGTATTTCTTATTAAAAAAAAATGACATTATACTACTTGTTTCTTTTTTTTGTTTTTTATTCTTTTTAATTGATACATTATTTATTTCTTTTAATCGATAATGTTTACTGGTAGTCCTTATGCAAAATTATTATAAATGTTACTAGCTTTCTTAAAGGAAAGTTTTCAAATTTATATTAAACATTATTTAAAATTGAACACCTTAATTTCAAACTTTTTCTTATAACTTTATACATTTTGCAATGCAGAGAAAATTAAAATTTTTAAAAATTAAATTTGTTTCTATATTTTACATAATTATTTGTAATGCAAAATAAAATTTGAGATGGAATTTGAATAGTTGTTTAGAAGTAAAAATATTCATGTTATCCATTTTATGGCGATAAAATTTTTTCATAACTTTAACTTCAATTTTTTGCAAATTATTGTGAACATTTTAAAGCCACATAGACTAGACTTATAATTAGGATTTACAACAAACTATATTACATAGAAAAATCATTATTTTCATTTTTGAATTCGTAAAAAATTTTGTTGAACTGTGTAATTGGCATTGAGAAAATAAATAATATCGAGTTATAGCTACAACATAAAGAATAACGGGGGCACGATTAAATAACGGGACGGTGAAAGAAATAGTATTGTCACAAATAGAGTATGGATTAGTTCTTATCAGTTGTCGGTATGCACTTGTTACAATATGCAAATTATTTCCGCTTTTATTGATATTTAGGCACTTTAAATATTGATATTATACATACCAGTATTTTCTCATTTTAGAAACAAAATAAAATTATTTACATATACACACGTAAATGTTTTGTGTATACTATATTAAAGTATACAGAATATCCAATTTTGACACTTCAGCCGAATATTTCAAAAATTGAATTAAGCAAAAATATCTCAAAGAAAATTTATAGAATTTTAAGAGAAAAAAAGGTGGTTATCTTCAATTTTAACTAATAAATTTTACAATCCCTCTCTAAAAAAAGGCATGATAGGTATTGACATTATCATCGCTTTTCCGCGATGCTGATTGATTGTCTCGATGTCTCGTTGTCAAGTGCGTTATTGCGACTTGCTCCGCGCCTGTCGTCTGCAGCTGTCAAATTTTGACAGTTTGTGTGACAATTTGTAAAAAAATTAAATTAAAGAAAAGTTATAAAAAAAGTTAAAGAAAACGAAGAAGAGAAAAAGAAAGACAAAAGAAAGGTACATATATTAGATATGCATGTATTGTATATGATGAACCTATGTATAAACTTTTTCCATGATATTATATGTATATTAATTATGTAATTTATATTTGTGTAATTAATAGAAAAAAGAAGAGATGAAAGAAAGAAGAAGAAGAAATATAATATTAAGTAAAGAAAAAGAAAGAAAGAAAAAGAAAAAAGGATGCTTTCTTAAAACTAACGGTAAATATTAAAATTAAATATTCAACAATCAATTAGCATTGCGGAAAAAGACTTTAACGCTTAACTGTAACATACACAATATAACCATACAACACAATATATACATACATAAAATAAATAGCGCGCGCTTAAAATGTTCTACTTATGTAAAATTAAACGTTGTTTTTTTAAACACAGAAAAAAATATTTTTTATGATACATTTTTTAAAAATCACTCAGTTTTGCGTAGAAAATCATAAAAACATGTCCTAAGTTATAGCCAATATTTATGGAATTATTTAGCAATAAAAAATATAATTTCGTTAATTTTCACCAACAATAATGAGGGCGAATTTATGTGTGCATGCCTGTATGCGTATGGATAGATATATAAATATATGGTATTATATAAATTCTGGTTTTTAAAAAAGTTGAAAATGAAGAAGAATAGGGAAGCACTTCGGTCTTCATCGACGATTATTCCATAGTGCAAAGTATAATTTTTGTCACAGGAAAAGGATATCTTCAAAGCTTTTTAGGAATATAAAGTTTTAGTCAAAACTCCAAGAGTTTGCAGTCTGACAATAGGAAAGAGTTGTGCAATGCAGTTTTCGATGATTTTTTTGAAGAAAAATGACATTCGATAGAAAATCCAAACTGATGAAAACGAAACCTCGCAGTTTTAACTCGTCTGAACATCGCATATGTGACCTCACTCAGACAGCTTAACATCTTCCCTGCACGTCTGTCGACCTAGCCCCCCCACCTTGTAAAAATAAAAAAACAAATACTGCAAATTTACGAGCTATTTATGAGCTTTCATATCCCGCAAATTAAAAATTTTGAGCTCGTCACACTAGGCAGGAATTTAATAATTTTGGTGGGGGGGCTGAGTCGACGTCGACTCAGCCCCCCTCGCCCCTTAAAAATAAAAATATTTAATCGTTCTTTGCGGCAGAATTAGGAGCTATTTATGAGCTTTTAAAATAATATAATTTCGATTTTTGAGCTCACCGTTTTAACCCCAAAACAACCCTTTCATTATTTAACTCAAGAGAGAACTATGCTTAAAATGAAAAAATTTAACACTTTTGCGGGTAAATATTGTTTATTGATTTATGAGCTCTCAAAATACGTGTATTTTGATTATTGAGCCGCAACCCCTTTATAGAAAAACCACCCCTCGTCTCCCCGGCACAAGAGAGGACTATACTTAAAATGAAAGAAATTAAATATTTCGTATTAACTGTTTTATAATTAAATATTTTATATTATTAATGCTTCTTATAGGTTCGCAAAATAATAATTTTTTTTCATTTTAAATTTACAGTTCTCTCTTATGTGAAGGAGATGCGTGGTGATTATTTTTGTAAAAAGGTTGCAACTTAATAATCAAAATCGCTCGTATTTTTGGAGCTGATAAATCGATAAACAATATTTAATCGTAAAATAAATTCTTTTATTTTAAGTATAGTTTCTTTTGTGCTGGAAAGATTTGGGAGTAGTTTCATTGTAAAGGAGTCGTAGTTCAATAATCAAAATACACGTATTTTGAGAGCTCATAAATCAATAAACAATATTTATCCGCAAAAGTGTTAAATTTTTTCATTTTAAGTATAGTTTTCTCTTGTGCCGGGGAGACGAAGGGTGGTTTTTCTATAAAGGGGTTGCGGCTCAATAATCAAAATACACGTATTTTGAGAGCTCATAAATCAATAAACAATATTTACCCGCAAAAGTGTTAAATTTTTTCATTTTAAGCATAGTTCTCTCTTGAGTTAAATAATGAAAGGGTTGTTTTGGGGTTAAAACGGTGAGCTCAAAAATCGAAATTATATTATTTTAAAAGCTCATAAATAGCTCCTAATTCTGCCGCAAAGAACGATTAAATATTTTTATTTTTAAGGGGCGAGGGGGGCTGAGTCGACGTCGACTCAGCCCCCCCACCAAAATTATTAAATTCCTGCCTAGTGTGACGAGCTCAAAATTTTTAATTTGCGGGATATGAAAGCTCATAAATAGCTCGTAAATTTGCAGTATTTGTTTTTTTATTTTTACAAGGTGGGGGGGCTAGGTCGACAGACGTCTTCCCTGCAAGAGAACACAAAATAGTAACCAAGAGAATACTACAACCCAAAGGGATGCTGTCGATACTCAATAATTCAAACCTCATCTTGAGTTACGTGAACATCGATGGGGAAGATGTATCATGGTTTGATGATCTGGTGTGCATTTACGCTATCATCGGGAGTGATCAATTGAGAGTTCAGAAAATAGCGGACTATTACATTTTTCTCCACTGGAGCGGAATACATAATTCTAGTTGTAAAGTAATTAACAAAGAATGCTGTCTACGAAAAGTCAACTTAAAACTGGAATTAAAAAAGATGATTCGATTCATTATATTCGAAGACAAGAAAAAAAAGAGCTCTAAAGCTTGCCAAAAATTCTGTGTTTCACACAAGATCAAAATGCATAAATATTCAGCATTATTTCATTCGAGAACTGATAGAAAGGAAAAAACTGATTCTGATCGAAAATCTTCATATCCAGAACGGTTACGGATATCTTTACAAGTTAAAGTTTATCGAAACCAAAACATACGATGCGTGACTCAGTTGGGTTTAAAGCCACTTGAGGGAAGCATCATCAAAGCAGTCACTCATTGATTTCGTGATCTCGAATTGCTGTATTTCCAATATATTATCCAAAATATTATAGAGCGTTTGTGTGACACATTCAATATCAAAAGAAATTTGAATATCTTCAAACTTTATCGGTTTAATATTAAAATGTCAAACAAAAGTTAGATATATAACTTAATAGAGATATGTATACCTCTCCACATAGGCATCAAGAAACACGCACAGTGCATCTTTAAAGAAATTACGCGTGAACGTGAGTGCATGTAGCCAGTGGTAAGGATAGTGATTTTTTAAAAAAAGAGAGAAGGAAAAGCGACTTTTTCTAAAGATATATATAATATTTTTTTAATAAAAAAATATACAATAAAAAAGAAATAAAAAATATTTTTAATATTTTTAATAAAAACATAAAAAATATACAGGGTGTCCCGTAATTTGTGAAAAACCTGCTAATGGCAGATTTTTGAGATCATGTGGGGACGATTTTTCCTCAGCGAAAATGTCGAGACATCAATAATTTTCGAGTTATGAGGGATTGAAAAAAAACGCATTTTGCAAACTAAACTTTTTGAAGTTAAAAAGTTACCAAAACTACATTCTTTTTAGGTTAATTTCAGGTAGAGTACTGTAATAGATACTGTAATAGAATTTTAATTTAAGGCTTAATTACAAAGATATGTAATGATAAAAATTGGAAATTTGCAAAAAATAATGTCGTCTCTCGATATTTTCACTAAGGAAAAATCGACTCCAAATGATCTCAAGAATCTGCCATTAACAGGTTTTTCACCAATTACCTGTGACATCCTATATATAAATATGTAAGGAATTACAATTTGAAATGTATATATGTAAATATGTATGCACATGTTTCTTATTATACATAAATATGTATATTTACATATACATATACATACACATACAAAATAAAAAATAAAACTTAGTAAAACAATAAAATAAAAATATAATTAAATGAAAACATAATGTAAAAATATGTATAATATAATAATATAATTGAATGAAATATAATGTAAAATAGAGTATAATGTATAAACATATAAAATATATAAATAAAATAAATATATGAATAATAAGAATATAAAAATAAAAAATTGTTGAATAGTTTCAACGAAATAATTTTAGGTTCTTTGATAATTAAATCAACGATTCAATAAAACAATAATAAAACATTTTTTTATATATCTCATCACGTGTCAATGATAATTGTTTTTAATTTAAGATCAAATACAAGCATTAACTTTGAAGAATTGATTCTTTCTTTAAATCATGAATTGTGTACGTATAAAAAAAATATGTTCCTTCGATTATTGTATTTAACAATATTTTTCAAGGATTGGTTCTGAACAGTTATTTATACTTTTATGACCGATAAGACAACATATAAAAGTGAGTGAAGAACAAAAATTTAAAATTTAAGCAGTAAGCGAATTGATCAATTACATTAAAAATATTTTCAAGTAAATATAAGGCTGCTATTAAAAAAAATTAATGACTCAATTTATTCATTGCTTTAATTCTGCGCTTACGTTCTTTCTTTAACTCTTTGAGTCATGAATTTTTTTAATTGTCAGTATTTTATAAAATTTGGTATATAAGGGTTTTTGGAGTCGCTGATTATGAATCCGTTGTCAGATTTTCACAATTCAAGATGGCGGATCCAATACGGCAGACGAAATTTTACTTCCGCCATATTGGATCCCTATATTAAATTTTTTTTCCTTTAGATTCAGATTCTGCGATCTAAAAAACCTTTAGAGAAAAAATTTAAAAAAGAATACAACTGTTACTTTCAATTTAGAATAGAAAATATTGTTTTTATATATTTTTTATCAAAAAAAGGAGGATTTAACAAAAACAACACGATGGAAAATTCTAAAAAAATTCTGAAAAATACTTTAGAGTGTACTAAGATTATAAAAAAATTGCCGTATTTATTGTCATAATAGATTAGTAGAAAATGTATTTTTTCGTAAAAAAGTACTAATTTTGACTGTTTGTTTATATATGGTATTTTTGCAATTAACAATTAATGACTGTTCATATTTATTTTACACTTATTGATGTTCTAGAGACTCTGTAGAAACAAAAAATCCGGAATTTGATAAAAAAGCAGTTAAAACAATAAAAAATTACGAAAAAAAGGTGGGTCTCTGGGTGACCCACTGTGACTCAAAGGGTTAATTATTATTTTTTCCATTTTATTGGTATAAAAACTATTGCTTTTTATTGCATTATATAATGTAAAATAAATGTTTTGGCATACTCAAACAACATATAGTTGACCATGACAAAACCATAGACTTTCTTAAATTATCACAAAATATTAAAGGGATGAAATCAGGGAGAAGGATTAAGATGTTCAAATATGGTAATCTATATTTTTCGTAGAGTTCTAGAAAGTATACTATACAGTCGGGTCTCTTATCCTACGACCTTCTTATGCTACGAAACCTCTTATCTTACGACAAAAAATTCTCTTATGCTACGACCGTGAAAGGGGAATTATATCTCCACTTTCAAATTTTTGTCGTAGGATCAAAGGTTTAAAGGGAAGATTCCGGACCGAAAATGTCGTAGGATAAGAGGTTCGACTGTACTTATGCAAAATTCTAGACCAGTCAAAGTTTAGGAGAGTTATAGTTGACTACATGGACAGACATTCTATTTTATACATGTATATAGATTATTCGATATATAACAAAACTTTTTCCCTTTATTTTTCAATCTCTTTATCACGACTATGAATGTAAACAATTTTGCAGAGATACATAGAGTGCACAGTATTGAATGCAAGCAGTATGCCAGACGCTGAAGATTCCTCATATGACAGCGATTACGAAGCTGAAGACTTAGCGACGACAACAACGACAACAATGACGACGACGGCAATCGCACATGGTTCAGAATCACAGGTATCCCCCGCAGCGCATGCTGATATCTCTCGTACTGCATCCGACACTTTAGCAGCTGAGTTTGCAGAGTACGTTACTGTGGATGGACCTTCGTCCACACAAAACCCTGGTAAGAGCTTTTTCCTGCAAGTTCTCCTTTCGAAATCATAATAATTAACAATAAATTTAAATTCAGGTTACACCGCTCGCGTAGAATTTGCCCTGAAATTGGGCTACACTGAGAGATTGGTGCAAGCAGCTTTACAGAAACTGGGTCCGGATCCTGGTCAAAACGAGCTGTTAGCCGAACTGATCAAACTCGGAGCAACTTATTCCCCAAAATTCATTGACAGTCCTGAGGAAGTTGATAACTTGCTGGATGCTGAAGCGGACGTAGACGATGGCGAAGGGTCGATTTTGGCCTCGACAGTAACGAATGGAATTTTATCAACAGATTTGAGACCTATTGTCATCGATGGCAGCAATGTAGCTATGAGTCACGGCAACAAGGAGATATTTTCCTGTCGTGGCATCAAAATCTGTGTTGACTGGTTCCGTGCCAGGGGTCACAAAGAGATTACCGTCTTTGTTCCCAAGTGGCGGAAAGAAGCCTTTAGACCCGATAATCCGGTTGCTGATCAGGAAATCTTGAGCGAGCTTGAGAGAGATCGTTTACTAGTGTTCACACCTTCTAGGTTGGTACGATAATCAGGAAATTTGTTTTTGTTCGATTCAGGCATCTTAAAATAGTCTAATTTTTTGTAATATAAATTTCTATATCATATTGTTGTGTATAAATGTTCGTAGGTTGGTGGGTGGGAAACGTATGGTGTGTTATGATGATCGATACATCTTGAAACTGGCTGCCGAAGTCGATGGCATTGTTGTTAGTAACGATAACTACCGGGATTTGGCACAGGAGAATCCTGAATTCAGAAGGGTTGTCGAAGGAAGAATCCTAATGTACAGTTTTGTAAATGACCGATTCATGCCACCAGATGATCCGCTGGGTAGAAGTGGACCTACGTTGGAGAACTTTCTCAGGATCGCCCCTAAAAAAGTCGACCCAGCACCTCCGTGTCCTTACGCCAAGGTAATTTTTTTCTTTCTTTTATTTATTTTCGTTACATTTAAAAAAATTTTAAATCTTAAATTTAGAAATTAAAGCATTATGTGAAAAATTTTCTTTATAGATATATATACTTTTTCTAAATTAAATTAATTATATTAAATTTTATTAACTATATTAAATATATTAAATTAATTTATAATACATTTTGTAAAATTAAATTAAATATCTGCTTTTTAGAAATGCACATATGGCAATAAGTGCAAATTCTGGCATCCCGAAAGAGGATCACATCCACATAAATCCGTGACGGAGCGATTAGTGGAACATGCCCAGCGTCACCTGCAAGCTCGTGGACCTAGTCTGAGTCTACCACTACCATCCATAACTGCGTCTGTGTCTCCACAACATCCGTCACTCTGTAAAGCCAGATCTGCTATACCGCCGACCGTCGTTCAATCCTTGTCGCCTGTCCCAAAAAGTAGATCTGTGGAGAATGTCACATCTGACTTGTTCTCAACTAGTCCGGCCGTATACAGTCAACAGATGCCTCTTGCACAGAATCTTCAAAGTAATAATTTTTTTTAATGAAACGTCTTGCATATAAATTATATGTACAATAAAAATTTTTAAATTGTGCAATATAAAACTTTTTTTTACTTTGTGAACTAAGTTTAAACGGTTTAATAGCAGTGTTCATGTTTTCTATTAAAGGCTATCCTCCTGCAGTAAATTGGACCACGTCAAGAGTGAGTAATCCTGAGCCAGAACCGGCGAATATGCACCGTAAATTGCAGCGACAATTAACCCTAAACCCAGTATGCGACCCGCGACTTTATCAGCTCAGGCGACATCAACAGCAGCAGCAGGCTGATCAACTGCAGCAATCAGTCATAAGTCCTTCGCATTCCAATATGCAACATCGACCGTTAACGAGACACGCCAGTAATGAATCGTCGTATCCGGTTACTGCCATGAGGTGAGTCTAATTTATCTAAATCTATTCACATCTAAATGTGTAATTTATCTTCACAATTAATGCAATAAATTACGTATAATATTGTAGAATATATATATGTGTGTGCGCGTACGCAGTCTCCCTCTTTCTCTCTAAATATTTTTGTAAAAAAATAATTAAACGTAATTTCATTTAATCTCTAGTAACACATTTTCTTTTTCAAATATTATGTATATTTCAATATTTAATTTCAAGCATAAATATCAGTTATTTAATGATTTCGGACTTAAAAATTTAAATGTATAGAAAATAAAAACAACTGTGTTGTATGCTTAACCAAAATTTATGCCCTTCAGTGAATTAAATAACTAAATAATTGGGCATTTTTAAATCTGATTTCAGCTGGGACCATCCCGATTGTTTTCAGCATCATCATCAGCACGTGATGCGCATCGCTTCCGCTCCAGACTCTTATAAAGCGTGGCCGCCACAAAGTACCACCTTGATGCGACCATCGCCAATTCAGAGACTAGGTACTTCGGACCCTCAACTGAATCTACTACCGTCCCCGTCATCCACGAGCCTACACATACCCTGGGGCACGCACGCCCAAGATGCTCGACGTCGCCTGCATTATCATCTCGCTAACATCTTTCCCGAAGAGCAAGTGCAAACTGTTATGGCGCTTCATCCGCACGAGATCGACCCTCAGCAGATTTGCGCCGCCATTCTGGCCATGTTTCCAAAAAATCAAAATTAACGCGATTGTAAATTTTGTATAAGATGTTTTGCTATAACGTTGAATTGGAAAACTACTTGTGTACAGTTCTTTTATTTTTATAAGCATCTTGCAAAGCAATCTTAATACAGAATGTGTCTAGCAGTTATCTAGCAGTTGATGATAACATTGAAGAGATATTAAAAGGTAATATATATAGGATGAGGAAAAAGTATGAAAACCCTGAAAAATTTCGAAAAATGTAAGTTTTACAGAAAAAAAATCTAAGGCAAGATCTATTCATTTTTTGTCAAACTTTAAAATATCTCAGAAAATTCTTAACCAAAAGAAGTTTTATTATAGTGTTTTGGAAGTGAGCTACAAGAATCTGCAATTAAAAATAGTGTTCATTTAAAGAATTGAAGGTGACCTTGTGACCTTTAAGTGACTATTCAAAGTCAAATCAACGACATCATTTTATGTTCCTCTCAAAACCATATAACTTTTGTCTGAAACATTTTTCTGTAAAACTTATATTTTTTGAGATTTTTCAAGGTTATTATACTTTTTCCTCACTATAGATATATATAATATATATATTATATATACCTTTGGTTGGGTTGAAAACAGGAGCTATTTAAATATTTTTTTAAGAAAAAATAATATATTGAATATAGGTATATTTTTAATAATATATTGAAATCAAATAAATTTTTTTTTGTTTAAAACTATCTCTTTAATTGTGTGTGTGTGTGTGTGTGTGTGCGTGTGCGTGTGTATGTGTGTGTGTATATATGTTTTTAAGAATTTTTTGAGTCTGATTCGTATTATATAATTAAGACAACGGTCACTGTCCGAGCACAGTGTTCATTATTGTAATGGATTTTTCGCGTAAGCATAACTTCTATAAAACAAATAATATACAAAGATTCTTCAAATATAGATCTAAAACTGTCTCCTTTATGTAACTGTTCTTTTTTAATGTATTTTGAATAGAATTGTGACAATTTTAAATTTTGATTCTTTTTATAATCTATTTTTTAATTTAAAAAATTAAACAATTTAAAAAAATTTTATATGCCGGACAAAATTCAAGATTTTAAGAATTGTATTTTTTATGTAGAATATTATATAAATATCTTAGTAGAATTCTTTCATAATAATAAACACAGTCTGTGCCAACAGTCTCATTATATACGAATTAAATTTTAAAAATTCCTAAAAATAATTTTAAAAAATATATCTGAATAAAACAAATTAATTATTAATTTCTTTAAAAAATAACTTCTCAAATGATTCTTATTTTTAGTCTATCTAAACATATATTTTTCCTTAACTGGTCAAGTGATTACAGAGAATATATTTTATTTTTTGGATTTTTACGTCTGAAATTTTGGAACTCGTGGAATTTAAATTTTAGTATGTTTTCGTTCTACTAGCCAAGAGCTAGTATTTTATGAGCAGAGAACCCGAAAGATAAAAGTTCAAAATACAACTCAGGCAATAGAAAAAAATTTCCTTCCATTTCATATTGTTCATAATCATTCAATAATAACAGAAGAGAAATGATTGTGTTTTTACGAGAGCATGTTAATGTAGGGCATTACAACATATGCGTTAATTGTTATATATGTTATTTAGAGTATAAGATAGAAGATCTATATATTTGATGATGTTTTAATTATAACGAATTTGCATTAATGATTATCGTCTCACATTAAACCGACCAATTTTTGTTTCTTTGACCACACTCATGAAATCTCGCTTTCTCATCGCATCTCATCTTATTTCCCAATTGGAAATAAACTTTATGCAGAGAGTTAAATCTGCCTACTCTGTATTTTTAACGATTTTAAATCTTTATATTCTTAGGACAATCTCCTCCAATGTTACTTATTTGATCATGCACACATAAAATATAAATAACATTTTTATTATGTATATATGTTATTGAAATAGAACGAAGACTGAGAGAAAAAGTGAAAATTTGTTTGATCAAGATGTACTAGAATATATGAAAGTTCGAATTTATTGTAATACTGTGATTATATATAATAATTAACTCAAGTATTTGAACAGATTTTGTCAAGTCCTGCTACAAATTGTTGTTAACAAAAGAAACTATAAATTTTGTACAGAAATTATTATCAATTAAATCGGCAGATTGGTGGGATTTTAATACTAATCTGTCAGAAGGCAATTCTAACACAGTTGATGCCAATTTGCTAGCAAACTGAGTCTTGAGTAAAGTCTGTTGTCACAATCTTTTGCTTATTGAATAGTATATATACACATAACATTATTTGATTTGTAAAAACAAAAAAATCATATAATATGAGTTGTCAATTTTTATTTCATCTATCACACTGTGTCATCTGTAGTTTATTTTGAGAAGAGACAACGAGACTTGAAAAATTCTAAATATTATTATAGTATATACATATTATACATGTACGCACGCATATCTGTCCAAAAGTTTTATTGTTATTAAATATAATTTGATCTAAGCATTCGAAATATTATCATTATTTGCATATCAGAAGAATCGTAAATGACATACAAAGGAATTATTTTAAAAGAAATTATAATATTTAAACACATATAGGGAGCAGAGAAAGTAAAAATATCTTCTAGATGACATTTGGCAGTTTTATTTATATATGGACTCAAGACAATTGGAGATATTTTTATCAGTTAATAAACATTTATTGAAAAATACCAAATATCGATAATTTAATAATATAGTGTATTTTCGAAATGCACACCGTCAGACTGGAAATAGAACCTCTAAATATTTTTTGGAAACTATAGAGCACTTTATGTAACATATATTTGTTTTAAGATGTCATTCATCACGAAAAATTTAATTTCTCTTTCAATTCTGTCGGTATACATTTCAAAGATACATCCCAGTCAGCAAGAAATCATTAACACAATTTTATTAAAATATTTCGTACATAATGTTTTTAAATATATAGTTTTAATGCTGTGTACAATATCATAGTAAATAAACTTTGAGGCACATCTAGAGATTTCGATATATTGAATAATCATTTCAAAAAATGATACGCTAACGTTTTTCCAACATTCTATAGTTATAATAATTTTTAGATTTTTTAATGTTATAAATAATATAAATAAATAATTGATTCAATATGTGATTAAATAAAAACATGATAATATAAAATAATTGATAAATACATAAAAACTTAGAAGGTAATGAGATAAATGAATTAAATATACAATGTTAGAAATAATAATTATATTGTATAAATGTGTTACAGTAACATTAAAGAAATATTTTTAATAATTATGTCAAACTTTTATAAATAATCGATAGTTTCACATTATTAGGTAATATTTTGTGACAACTATAAAACATTATATACAAATATTTAAGTATAAAATTAAGAAAATAACATTCAAAAAAATATTTAGAATAATGTTTCTCAAATAGTTTTCAAATATTTGGAAATGTTATATTATTAATAACTTTTAAAAACATTTATACAATATTATGTAAAGAAAATGCACATCAAAATCAATATTTTAAAATTATTTATATATTGATTTTACGTTTCTTGCTTACTGGATTGATATGCGAACTGAACATTTTTTTTTTTACTGCACATTTTTCCAACTGTCCAAATTAAAGTAGTGCAAATACCTGTAAAATTCACAATAATTTTTTTACTTTTGTTTAAAGATATATATTTTATTTCATTAAATCTACATACCTCACAGATATGTTGCCTGTGATCTTTTTTGTTCAATTGCAAGCTGATAACCTGAGATAAATTTTTTTATCCAGATTGATATAAAATATTTCACTGGATTGTTTCTCGAATGCGTTAGAATTCATGTTCTTCGAAAAATCAAAGAATAAGATTCCATTTACGGGGACATAAATTGAATAGGGAGAAATGACAGAAGATAATATATAAAGGCAACTGGCAAAAACTATAGAAGGATTAATAGAAATGAGAAACGTATTAAAAGTAGAAGAAATGGAGATAAAAGATAGAGAGGATAGAAACTAATAAAACAGGAAGGAAAGGATTATAAAAATATATGTGAGGGAGGACTTAGAGAGGAAACAAGGAAAAATAAAGAAATAGTTAGATGATGAAATGGGAGTAAAGGTGATAAAAAATACAGAGGGACATACGAGAAAAGTTCAAAAAAGGAAATATATGATTTGGATAATTAAAGAATTTCTTTCAATATATATTTGATCGTGCCTTGTTTACTGCGTTTGGCTTTTATTACCTGCTTTTATATTTATTATATCCACAAGTATAAGAAACAAGCCAGTCATAACCAGGCACATATTTATTACATTATTATACTATTAGAGTCTTATTTTCCCTTTTTATGGATAACATGTATAATTATATTACATTTTTTCAGCTTTTTTAAGCCATCGTGTTCTTTATTAAAGTAAAATTAACTAAAGAATGTGATGTTGAAATATAAATTTGTTTTTCTGATATTTGGTTTATGGAAAAGCCTTCTTTCTCGATCGCTTATAATTGTTATTACTGCATTTCCATTAAAATTTATTTTATGTGAATGACCAAAATTGTCATTAAAAAAAGAATTCGCGAGAAGTAAAATCCCAAAGCAATGTATATATTTTTCTAGAAAATGCATGCATAGTTGTTACTAAAAATTTTTGTATAATTATTTCTCGTCGAATATAACGATAATCGAAATACGCTATCGAAGTACAGAAAAAAACTTCGTCTCTTTTCGCTCAACAATATATCAATTATTCCTTTGATTTATTTTCATCTCTTAGTGTAGAAAAAGTTCACTGTTGTTTTTTTCACAGATGGCGTTGATAATAAAATAAAGATATAACACAACTTAATTTATAACAGGTGATCATTTGAATTGTGTTAAAAGTAAATAATTTTTTTTTTAATAAAATTTTTGGTAAATATTTACATAAAGTCACCCCTTTCAGAAGTCAATGACCTTGACATATGTTGTCAAGGTCATCACCCTCAGTAACGCTTAAAAGGTTTTAGCCGTCACATTGTTTACTAAAAAGTTACATATAAAAATTGTTAAAAATTGACGTTTTTTCCCAATTATTTTATCAAATACTGGAAATTTAAAAAAATGTTTCAAATAAAAGTTGTAAGTCTCTTCAAAATACACATTTTATATCCTATCCATTTTTATTATACGAGTGATAGTTTTCGAGAAAAACAACGATAAAGACTATAAACCTCATACAATATTAATTATAGTATCATATATAATATAGTCTCACTGTATCCGCGCATACACTTTCCTACCCATACAACAAATGGGTTGGGTTAGGTTATTTTTTTTAGAAGTGGAGCCCCCCGCAGGGGGGCGGAACCTACTGTATCCACGCATACACTTTTCACGCATAGAAAGTCTATGCGCGGGCATAGTGGGTTCTGCGCCCTTGCGGGGAGCTCCACTTCCAAAAAAAATAACCTAACCCAACCAATTTGTTGTGTGGGTAAGAAAGTATATGTGAAGAAAGTGTATGCGTGGATGCAGTAGGACTATATTATATATTATGTTATAATTAATATTGTATAAGGTTTAGAGTCTTTATCGTTGTTTTTCTCGAAAACTATCACTCGTATAATAAAAATGGATAGGATATAAAATGTGTATTTTGAAGAGACCTACAACTTTTATTTGAAACATTTTTTTTTAATTTCCAGTATTTGATAAAATAATTGGGAAAAAACGTCAATTTAAAAAAATTTTTATAACTTTTTAGTAAACAACGAGCGACGGCTAAAACCTTTTAAGTGTTACTCAGGACAGTGACCTTGACAACATATGTCAAGGTCATTGACTTCTGAAAGGGGTGACCTTATGTGAATATTTACCAAATTTTTTTAAATAAAATTTTTTTTAATAAGAAATTTTTTTAGATTAGAATAAGAATTTTATTTAATTTTTTTATTTGTATTTCAAAATTTTCGTAAAATGGCAGTTTTCTATTGATTTCGATAGACATCTTGAAAATATTGATTTGCGTAAGCAAATTTTGCCCTTTTTTTATAATGTGTATTACTTATTAAAAGTGTTAAAATACATATTATTTTTTCACACTTAGTAATAAAAATAACAAGTCTCCTCTACAAAATGGCGTTTATTTATTTATTTTATTCGGTCTACTTGTTATGAAATAATATCCATTCACTACACAATTCAAATGATCACCCGTTATAATTTCTGTGTACCACTTGAGAAGTAACACTTGACATTTTACAAAAGTAAAAACTTAAATTGATTGTATTTTACATTGAGTGTATTTTACGATTTTATTTGGCATCGATCTGAGTGTAAGAAAACAAAATATATTGATATATGAATTTGTACATACAAATTATCATTTGTTCTGAGCCTTGCAAAACAATTTAGATGGAAAAGAAATCAATTCTGGAAGATATCAAGAAATATTAAACCAATATTTTGCTGGTAAATCCTAAAAATTTTACGCGGAATCATGAACACCTGCCAGTAATCATTGAACAAAATAATCAATATGTTAAATCAATTTCAAGATACAAAAATTTTATTTTTGCCTACAAAGCAGCACGAACTTTTTTCACAGCCAATAAATTGAACTGTCTCAAGATATTTAATTTTCCATTCTCAAATCACTCCCATAAAAATCAATATATGTGTAAAACGTAATAATATATCTACCTATGAAATATTCTAGTGTAAGTTTCAAACATTTCAAATTTCATGTATTTTATAACTCAGAAGTATGAAGAAATAATATATCATAAATCGGAATTATTTTGTACAGTTTACATATAACATATAATAAATTTATTATACATATTATACATATAAAAAAATTTATTTTCTTATTTCATTATTTTTATAGATTGCTCTTATAAAAACTAGAGATCGAAATCGGTATAACATTACGTATGCTGTAGATTAATTCAATATTAAGAGAAAGAGAAAAAAAGAATAATGTTGCAAAATAATTCCGACTTGCGTTATTAAAATCTATATATAAATTTGGGAATTAAAAAATCTTAAATTTTAAATTTCTATTAATTAATTAAAATTTCTATAAAAGTTTGTAAAAAAACACTTCTCGTGGATAATTAATACATTTATCTCTAGGCTTAAGAAACAACTTAGTTTTCAATATTTCTATTAGTTTCTAATTCTTTTTCTTGTAATGTACATACATTCAATAAAATTATAGGCATTAGTTACATACCTTATGTATCCAATAACATGCAATATAATATAAAAAATTGTAGAATTCAGATTTTCATTAAAAATTCGTTTTCTTTTTGCTAGAAAGCCAGAAATGCGATTGACTACTTCGATTTTCAGATTTGTTCTGTTTCGTTCTATTGAATCAGAGAATCCTTTCATAGAATAAGAGATATGCTTGACTTTGTAACACCGTATTCTCATCTACTTCCGATACTCTGTAATAAAAAGCTGAGAATTAATGCCGAAGAAAATTAAAATAAGTAAAGTTAGAAAAATATTTTATAGTATTTTATAAAAGTAATCGTTATTGTTATATGTTATTGATTTTTTATAATAACTCGTTATTGATTTTAAAAATTGGTTATCATTACCGTTAAAAATTTACATTTTTTAATATTAAAATATAAAAAAGTAATATAATTTTGATATTAATATTGCTATCGATATAATAATTTTGATAATAATTTTAACTTTTTTTAAAGATCTTTAAATTATCTATAAGTATATAAATGAAATCAAAATTTTTTTTCTTACAATTAGTTTCTTCTTCCAAGAGATTCACAAATATAATCAAAATCACTTTTTTCTTCAAAAGACCCCTTTAACTTCATTTTGAAATTATGAGAAAAAAGAAAAAAAATATCAATTGACGTTTTTTTATTGTGATTTCATTAAAATTCAGAAAAATTCATTGTAGAAGATAAAGGAATGGAAAAGTCGGAGGAGGCACGAAAAGGGAAAAAGGGATTAGGAGATCGAAATTTCAACAGTAAAATTCAATACCCAAAGATGTGATGGTTGTCATGGGATATTTTCATGTTAATTCTGAAATCTTTTTTTTGTACAAACTATATTGATTTCAGAATTTTGAGTTTTCAAAAATCTATAATTTTTGAGTCTTATTTTTGGAAAAAATGCCTATTAATACTCTTTTAAGCTACACATTATAATTCAGATTTGATGTACGCGACAAAGCTTGGCATGTTTCTTTGATACAGTAAAATTCTTACCGAGAATCTGATACATAATACCATCTTCCAGGTGGTGGTTCTACAACACCAGGGGCTTTCGCCGATGCTTCCTCTCCTTCCGAATCCGAACTGGTACTATTTGATTTGTCATCTGCTTTAGGATCCTTATCCTTGGGAAGGAAATTCCATCGATGATCATCTGGTGGTAATGGCAATCTTGTCTGCTCACAATTCAAATAATTTCAAAATTAATAACAGCTTTTAAAAGTTTTTCAGTAAATTATACAATTAAAATTATAGTTTTAACATCTTCAGCCTTTTGTCCTTATTCTTAACTTATCTTAAATGTAATATAGATATTTCTTAACTTTTTATTAATCTTTATAGCAATCATTTATTTTGTATTTGTTATTTAATTACTTAGATTTTATTTAAATTACATATGTATAATTCTTCTTTGAAAACGGAAACGTAAAAAATTTCATGTGCAATTAATTATACTAATCTAAACGCAATGTATGAAATCTTGTCCAATATGATAAAATTTTAAAAAATATAATATAATAATGCAAAAATTTTCAAAAATTCCTACAAAGAAATAATTAAAATTTAAAAAAGTATATTTTCAAATATAATTTTATTTTTAATCAAAATAATAATGTTTTTCATTATATTAAAGAAAGAAATATAAATTAACATAAAAGAATGACTAAAATAAAAAGAAGAGAAGATATAAGAAGTAAAAAGACAAATAAGAGCCGAAGTTTGAAAAATAGCCTACCAGACTGCATCTCTTACATTTTGATTCACATTGCAAATTTTATTAGCATTAAGTATTTATAGCCTTAAATTATGTAATTTTACGTTTTTCTTTATATTTACGTATTTTTCAGATATTTTATATATTTTATATGTGTATATATATATATATATATATATATATATATATATATATAAAATATATAAAATAATTATGTTAAAGTAAAAATGTGTAACTGCTAGTTGCAAATTCAGATTTTTTCTTGAAGATAACTATGTGTTTTAATTACACCAATTGATTCGTCTCATTATTCTGTGCATAAAAGTATTAGGGTAAGATAATCGAAAAATAAATATTTTACGAGATATCTTGTATTTTATGTCAAAATATTGCAACTTTGAAGCTTTATAAAGTACTCGGAAAGTACTCAATGAAACGTAACTTTATTATAGTGTTTCGGAAAGCTCTCGAGATAAGCTATAAGAATATGTAATAAAAAATAGAGGTTTTCATTTAAAAAAACATTAATGACCTTGACCTGATTTTGACAAGGTCACTCAAGGTCAAGTCCACATTTCCATCATGTGTCCTCTTTCAAACCATGCAACTTTTGTTTGAAACATTTTTCAATAAAATCATCGATTCGCAAGATAATTGACATCACTTAAAATAAAACACCTTGTATATGTATATATATATATATATATATATATATATATATATATATATATACATATACAGGGTATCCCCGAATTGGCGGATCAACTCTCGTCGGTAGATAGAGCGTGTTAAACTGAACAAAAAAATCTTATTATTTTGCTAAATTATATATAATTATATATAATTTGTTAAAAATATATATATATATTTTTTCAATATTATCTTGCTAAATATAGTTTGAAAATTTTATTCTGAAATGTTCATTCTTATATTTTCTATTCTATAATTAATTATAAGAAAAAAAATATAATACTAATGTTTATTTTAAAAAATATTATAAAGAAATAATGGCAATGTTTTTTTGTCCACAATTTTTTTAGTTTCTAATAAATAAGTTCTATTAGAATTCCATGATTTTTTAAATTTTCTGCAAATTTCAGCTTTTCCAAAAAATAGACACTATATATATAGTACCTTATTTTTTGGAAAAGCTGAAATTTATATATATTTATATTTATATATATATATATATATATATATATATATATATATATATATATACACATATATATTATCTATATAATAAAAAAAACTTGTTCAAATTAATAATACATCCTTAATAATTCCATGTAATTCAATAAAGAAATCTTACATATCATTAAAATTGTTGTCTTTTTACTATTAATTATTATACTTTAAATACCACATGTTTTATTATTTATTATATATTAATATAAGTAAAATCTGAAAACATTCTTCTATTTTAAAGTTTTAAATTTTGATAGCCGAAAGAGAGAGGGGAGAGAGGGGAGATAGGGGGAGAGGGAGAGAGGGGATAGGGGAGAGGAGGGGGGATAGATGAGGAGGGGGAGAGAGGGGGAGGGAAATGGGGGGTGTGAGGGAAATGGGGGGAGGGGATGGTTAGGAGGGGAGAGAGGAGGGGAGGAAAGGGGAGAAGGGGAGAAGGGGAGGAAATAGGGGAGGAGGGGGAGGGGGGGAGGAAGGGGGAGGGGGAGGAAGAAGAGAGGAGAGAGGAGGGGAGAGGAGAGGGAGAGGGAGGAGGGAGAGGGAGAGGGGAGAGGAGAGAGGAGAGAGAGAGAGAGAGAGAGAGAGAGAGAGAGAGAGAGAGAGGAGAGAGAGAGAGAGAGAGGAGAGGGAGAGGGGAGGGAGAGGAGAGGAGAGGGGAGAGAGAGAGAGAGAGAGGAGAGAGGAGAGAGGAGAGAGAGAGAGAGAGAGAGAGAGAGAGAGAGAGAGAGAGAGAGAGAGAGAGAGAGAGAGAGAGAGAGAGAGATAAAAAAGATCTACCTTGACATAAGCAACGTAGTGACCACCATGAACGGTTCCACTGTGCTCGACGACCCCATAAAGAGCATAAAGTCGAGGTTTTTTATAATCCGTGCAAACAGGCGCTAAGTTCAATAACATTGGAAATGACACGTGCTTGAGAACTTTCCTAAAACCAACTCTCTGCGTTTGAAACCTCTTTAGATGCAATATCAATACTGGAGGTACTTGAGAGATGAGATATTGCTTGGTACTCGAAGTGCATACCATTTTCGACGAATTTTCTTGAGTCTGAAAAAAAGAGAAAAAAGAAAAATTAGAGTGAAATTATTGACCCTTGCCCATGACGAGAAGACTATAGCCGGATAAGCATACAAAAAGTGCCTCCGACGAGTTTTCAAATAATACTTGGCCTGTCATTTCCTCATTGTAAAAAAAATTAATTTTCCTCAAAATTTCAGCTCCCTAAGTGTATTATTTTCTAAGTTATTGAGAAAAACGTCATTTTTAGTTTTTATTTTTCTTTTCTGTAAATATTTGAGATAATTCCATATCGATTTTTTTCTGAACTTTTATCAACGAAAGACACAATAAAAATATTTTTTCATTAGCCCGAATAAAAACTCGATTTTTTAAAAAAGACTAAAATTAAGAAATGGCCTTTTTAACATGTTCTTTTCGTAGTTCAATCGTCAAATTTTTAGAGAATATTCTTTTTATATATCTCAAATTTTTTTAATTTTTAGAGTTGGTGCAACGTGGTAAAAAAAAAAAATAAAAATTTTTTTATAATAGAATGGAAATTATTTATTTTTCTTGTAATAATTATAATAGTAATTATAATAATTGTAATAGTTATAATTACACTACAAAATGCAAATATTTTTTATGCAAAAACAATTTTCATAAATACAACTTTTAAATAAACTTGTAAATTGTTTTTACATAAAAAATATTTCTATCCTGCAGTATAATTATAACTATTACAATTATTATTATTACTATTATCATTATTATCCTCATATCCTATTATCCTATTATCAAAAAATAATTTAAAAAAAGATTTTTTTCATCATGTTGCACAAACTTGAAAAAATTGAACAAAATTAAGAGTATTGAGACATATAAAAAGAGTATTCTATAAAAGTTTGGTGATTGGACCTCGAAAGAAACATAAAAAAGCCATTTCTTAATTTCTTAATTCTTTTTTTTTAAATCGAGCTTTTATTCGAGATTAATGAAAAAATATTTTTTTTGTGTTCTTTGTTCATAAATATTCAGAAAAAAATCGATATGGAATCATCTCAAATATTTACAGAAAAGAAAAATAAAAATTGAAAATGACGTTTTTTCTCGATAACTCAGAAAATAATAAAGTTAAGGAGCTGAAATTTTGAGGAAATTTTTTTTTTTACAATGAGGAAATGACAAGTCAAATATTATTTGAAAACTCGTCGAGGGCACTTTTAATATGCTTATCCGGTTATAGCCTTTGATTATTCTTTAAAAATTTTGAAAAGTATTTTTAAAAAATTTTTCCCTTTATTACCTTTTTCTCACGAGCTGTGCACGCCTCGCATACGACTTTGTTGCTTCCCGTCATCAGTTCCAGTGCAGTAAATTGATTTAAACATGACTCCACAGAACATTCGCCTTCTTTAGTTGTGTACCTGCCAGACGATTGATGTTCAGAAATTCCCAATCTGGACATCCCTGTCATTATATCGCCAAATTCAAATATGTCCAGTTCTTCAAGGTCATCACCGTTAGACGTTCCATTATTGTATTTCTTTCTATTGCACTTAGATAGAGTAGTAGTTTCCATCCATGTCTCGACACCATCCAGTCTGAAAAAATATCATGCTTATCAATATCATGCTTATGCAGATAATTATTCTAGAAATCTCGAATTTTTAAATATATGCATAATGCAGAATCCTAAATTTTGTCAAAAATGAATGTTAAAAAGTATAATATATTTAAATAAATTTTTAATTAAAAAACTATATATATATATATATATATATATATATATATATATATATATATATATATATATATACAGGGTGTCCCCGAATTGGCGGATCAACTATCGTGGGTAGATAGAGCGTGTTAAACTAAAGAAAAAAATCTTACATCATTTTGCTAAATTCGCAATAATTAATGAGATATAAATTAATAAAGATCGGCCAATCTGTGCCAGTATAAGCGCGCGGCGCGAAGAAACCTTCCAGTTGTTACTTGATACTAGGCGCGCGGCAAGACATAAATGCAGAACGCACTGTACGTGTCTCTTTCAGTACGCCCTTTGTACGTCCTTTGTAGAGCGCTCCGCCTACTGTCTCGCCGCGCGCCTAGTATCAAATAACAAGTAGGAAGTTTCTTCGTGCCGCGCGCTTATCCTGGCACGTTTTGGCCCATCTTTATTAATTTATATCTCATTAATTATTGCGAATTTAGTAAAATAATATTAGATTTTTCTCTTCAGTTTAACACGCTCTATCTACCCACGAGAGTTGAGCCGCCAATTCGGGGACATTCTGTATATATTTCAATAATTTTTTAAAATATTTAAATAAATATTCAAAAAATTCATATTTGATGTGTTAATTTACTTTAAAAATTCAAGTTAAAATAAAACAAAATTTAAAATTTAAGAATTTTAAATGTCAAATTTCACAAAAATAAATTTTCAGAAATTAAAATATATGTATATATGTATATAACATATGTGTGTAAAATTAGAACATCTGAATATACAACCTTTCAGTATTATTAACGGGACTAGTGGGGCTTTCCTTAGAAGCGACGGAGCTGCTTAAACTTGCAGTGGGCGCTTCGGGGCTTGTGACATCGGAATTGGGAATCATGGAGGTAGATAACGCTGTAGCTTCGTTCTCGGAGCTGACTGAGCCGACATTCCTGTCGCTTTTCTCTGACAGTATTTTGATTTGAGTCAAGTCTGTCATCGATACATCGGTTGGACTAGGACTATTTAACACGTTAATGTTCACCAGATGTCTAATTTGCGTTATGTCCGCATTGTTACCCAGATTACCGTCTTCCAGACTGGTCAGATTGTTGCTATCGTTATTGAAGTCGTTGCTTGGATGATGATGGTGAGGATCGGTAAGTGATATAGGACTAGTAACGGCAGACGCTTTCTCCGAACTATATCCGGACTCTCCGATTTCCGGATGAGACTGATCCACTTCGATGTTGTCCTCTACGTCAGCGTCACTCTCCTCTGGAGATAAAATTTTTTTTGTACAAAATTTTATACAAAAAGAACATAAATTTTTAAATAGCTAACTTTTATGGACTATACCAGAATTGCAATTTTTAAATTGATTTTTGTATCGTATAAGCAGTCTCGAGACTAATTAGGCTAATCATATTGTTAATCAGAGCTAAAGAAAATTATACCTGACTTCGGAATGTTGTCATTATTTTCTTCCGTATGATTATTCGAATCTTTTAACATATAATTGTTATGATTCTCATGCCTTTTATTCTTTCGGTTTTTCCTGGCTGCCTTCTTCTCTTTTTTTAACTGTTTCCAAGGTGTGTCGAGAGCTTGATAATCGCGTTGCTGAATGTTTATATCGGAAGTTTCAATTTCACTGTTCTTCCTTCTATATTAGAATTATAATATACTAATTTGTAAGTTTAAAAAATTAATTATCGTATACGGAAAAAATAAGGAACTTTTTCTTTACTTCAAGAGTGGAGGCTGTGGTTTGTCTGCTGTGACGGGCAGGCTCAGGTCTAGGAATGGCTCAGTCCGTTGCGACGAATGATGACAGTCTAGACACTGTAGAGTGGACACCAACACGCCACGAAATACCGCTTCTGGTCCCAGTAGTCGTGTGCTAGCTTGGTTGCCATAGAATTTTATGCGAGACTTTAGACTCTTCTCTACACAGTCTGGTTTTGTTTTCTCGCTCAAGCCTACCTCCTTTAGAATTATGATCTGGTATCTCTACAGAGTGTACAGAAATTTTAATTAAATTTGTAATATATAAAATTTTTATTTTTGTAGAATCTTTAATTTGTTTTTTTAATGATTGTTATACCACTTTTTTCACAGTTATTTCCTATTACAATAAAATCGACTTATTTTAAGCACATGTAATTATTGAATAAATTATTATATAATAAACATTAAAAAAGCCTCTTCAAAATACATTTAATAAAATTACACCATATTTTTTTCATTTAATATTCTTAACTAATTTATTAATAATTAAAAAAAAATTTGAGTTGCTGAGTGTCGTTTTTTTCATTATGTAACTTTATAAAAAATAAAGCTAATTGAAATCAGAATTAAAAGATTATAAAGTAGAAATTTCAAGTTTTACAATTCTTTATTATTGATCTCAATTTGCGACAAAATTATGGCCATTTAAAAATTTCTTTTTAAGAGAGATTTCTTAACTTTTTCACAAAGCAGAATAGATATATTTATTAAATTAGCTATCATAATCTGACATTACTTTAAATATAAAATTTTTTTCTAAAATTTATTCTAAAAAGTAAAAAAAAATCAATCCTAGTAACATTATTAATATTAATTATTATTAAAAAATATTTATATATAGTATTTATATATTTTAATAATATTTATATATTATAATATAATTTACTCGAAGATCCTCATTCCGAACTATTTCCAGCAAATGTCGGAGTAATTCGTGCGAGTCGTGCTGTCCTCCGTCAACGCATTGCGTAGTTTTTTTCCTAAGCTTACAAAGGAGATTCAGAGGTGTATACGTTTGATAGCCATTAGTGTTCTGCATTTTCGATAGAGTTTCACAGAGAACTGATGTAAAACTGCCCCATCGCTCCAAGGTTCCCTCAATCGGTGGCTGTAAGTCAAATAAAACAAAAAAGATTACTCATAAAGTAAACAAAAACAATAAAAATAAACTACAATATTTTATAGAGCAAATCTGACATTAATACTGATGTATTTTCTTGTTTTTCCTTGAGATAAAAAAAAATAAAATAAATAATTTTAAAAATCTTAATTACATACAAGTTCTACTTCCTCTTCTGCATCAAAAGGCTTATGCTTTCCACCTGGCAAGACAAATTTCTGCCCAGGTAAACGCAGATCGTCCAGCACCTTCATTAGATAAGGAGTCTGTGCTAGACACTGAAGCACAGCATTGAAGAAGCAGGTGTTTCCTAGATTTGCTAACCCCTATGCATTAAGAAAATGTTTCCATATAAATATTATTATATACTTTTTCTCTCTCTCTCTCTCTTTCTTTCTCTTCTCACTCTTGTTACTTATATATCATTATGTATGAGTTTTGTTTTATTGTACTATTTAAATATTATTATTCAATGTTATTATATGTATATTCTTTTGTACGCATACATTATACATTATTAATTTTTTATACATTTAAAAAAAAATTATAAAAATTCCCTTAAAAAAGCATCTATTTCTAGAAAAAGCAATCTAGAAAAAAATGAAATAAAAAATAAATAATACAATTTACATACCCCAACTTTAGGAAGATTGTTTAATATTTTATGTTTTTCTTTCTCCTGCACATCAGTTATTATCTCTGTTTGACATTGGATTGCTGATGTTTTTAATTGTTGTGATATTAATGGTGTAGTGGCACATTTCTTGATAAACTCAACAGTTTCTAACAGCTTTTTACTAAAAAAATAGAAAAAACATAATATATATCTATAAAAATGTAAAAATAAATATTTTTTATATTAAGAAGACACACACACACACATAAAATTTTTATTATCTATTACATTACAAAAGTAGTATATATAAGAAAATTTTAGTGTATCAAAAAATTGAAAAATATTAGAAAATATTAGCATAGATTAAAATAATATATATTTCAAATTCATTATAATTCAAAATTTTTCATACATATTTTACTTCAATTTTATAAGATTTAGTCAAAAATTTCATTGACTTTTTTCCTTAAATATTTCAATATAATAACCTTAAATTAAATAATATTTAGAAATAATACAAATTTTAATAATTTCTGCAAATTTCAAAACAAAATATTTTGAGTTTAACATTAGTTTTCAAAAGTCGAACTTTACAAATTTTCCTAAAAATTCATAGTATTTAATTATATGTAATTATATTTTATTATAAAACTTATTATTTATATTGAAATATAAATTCAGTAATTATTTAGTCATTTTCTTCTATATTTTCAATAAATTTATTATATATTTAATATTACAGTCTTCTCTCAACTTTAGTTTAAATTAATTATAACTTCAACATTATTAGAATAACCTTTGAATATCCTACAATAACTTTGGGCTGTATAGCCTAAAGTTATTGTAGGATATCCAAAAGAGATCCATGTATCATTTGAGAAAGCTTTTTTAAATTTAAAATTAACTATTATTATCCAATTTATTACATGCTTTATATCAATAGTAATATTATTCAAAATTATATTATTTTATTCTAACATAATTTTAATTTTAATTTGTAAAATATGTCTTTTAACTTTGCTTTAATACTTCTTGTACATAAAATGACAAAAACAAAAAATTTAATAAACGCAAAATTAATTATTAATCAATTATTATATAATATTAAATAATTATTAATCAATTATTCTCCTGTCATTTCATACTTTATATATGTGTACACACAACGTGTGTACATACATATTTACCTGTTATTAGGATGAAGTTCAATTTTACACTGGTAACACCAAACATTCCAATGATGAATGTCTGTCGCTATATAATGGCAGTCACTATGTGGCTTTTTATAATGCTCTACGACATGCTGTTTGTGCTCTTTGCCACAACTTTGTTCTCCACATTGTAGGCAAATCCACAATGGCTTAGAGGTATACTGAAAGTTAAAATAACTTGGAATTAGACTTCTTAATATCTTTTATGTGTTCCAATCAAATATTAAGTATATCAATTACAGTCTCTTCTGATTTTTTGGAGTCCACTTCTATTTTCCTACAAATGGAACATTCGTTTGTTATCCCAGTTCTCTTTATATTCTTCTTCACCTTGTTCAGGTTGACAGCCTTTGCTATATGCAAACATTTTGCACCTGAAACAAAATTAATATTGTAAAATGTCCATGTAAATTTCACTACAAAGTTATTTTCTGTATTTTATTAACAGAGAAAGAGAAAAAGAGAAAGGAGAAAAATGTTTTAATTTATTAAATATTATTATATTTTTAAATGCTAAATTTTTAAGTGCTAAAATTCTTAAATTTTTAATTTCTGGATTGTAATTTTGAAAATTAATATATATTTCTTTCATTATCATAAAATATATATTCATTTATAGGATTTCAAATTTCTTGACATCCTTACATTTCTAAATTCATGATTTTATAGTGTTTATATATAAATATCCTTGGAATTTTTCTAAATTGCTCGAGTCACTTTTCTAATAATTCAAAGAGATGTATAAAATACAAAGACAAGACTTCAATAAACTAAAGAGAGAAATATGATTAAGGAATGAACTAAACCCGAATTAATTATCTTAAAAATTAATAAATATAATTCGAAATTTTTGAATGTTACTTTGCGTGAAGCACTCTTGGAGTTTTTTAAAATATAAAATTAACAATTAATTTGCGAGTTGAAGTGAAGATATGTCCTATAGAATTAAAATTTTTATTTCAATGAATTTTTGTGTATAGTCATTCTATAAAATTTTTCTGGTACAGTTATTACGAGAAAGTTATTTTGGTATAGGAGATAACATTTACGATTTTGAAATTAAATTATTTCTAAATCGAAGTAAATTTTTACTTTAACTCACAAATTAGTTATATTAATTTTACATTTTTAAGGGAATTCAAAAGTGCTTTGCAAAGTGTCAAATTCACGAGTCATGAAATATATTGGAATTATTCATTCCTGATCGCAGCTGATCGGTCCAGATTTTTTTTCTTAAAAATCCTCGGATCTAGAAATATTGATCTATAAAATCGGGGTTAGGGTTAGGTTAGGTTACAAGGTGATCTATAAAAACCAGGAGTTCTATTTGTGTGTACGAATGTAAAATGCATTTTTTTACCAGTGCCTGCTTCCTCGCAAGACTCGGTGGAGGCTTCGCTCACATCGAAATTCGGATCTGGCTCTCGATTCCGCTTTTTACTCATCTCGTTGACTTAACTTGTTACAAACGGACGTTCTCATACGCACGTGCGTCAACAATTCTGCTCCTGGCCTGCTCATCAGCCGAATTCTCAAGTCTGACGTTCGCGTTAAAAAAAAAAAAAAAGACATACGATGACTTATCAAGGCGCGCGCATGCGCCCTTTGGCTGTCACTTCGAGTAAAGATTTCTCTATTCCCGATTGGCTAATGCGATTCCTGGAAGTAGAGCAGCGTTCAACTGACCAATCAGAACGAAGAAATTTTTGTTTCTTTTACCCTGATTGGTTATTGAATCGAATGCTATTCCACTCCAAAAGGAATAAATTTTCGAACGCAACTATAGTAATATCTAGTAATCCGAGATCGAGATTTGTCATTATTTGTCATCTCGTCATTTAGCTAATAAACGAAGAGGTTACACTGTCAAAGGGTCTGTTATCAGTTCACTGGTTGTTATCGCACATATATCAAGATATATTAGATTAATCTTAGTTATATATGTACTTTTAACATTTAGAATAAAATAAGTATAAATAAAAACATTTCTTTGTGACTTAAAAAAATATAGATAGAGTAGCAGGCACAAACGACATAAGAAAATTATACCTAAATAATGATATAATTATGTAACTTTTTTCTATATAATGATGTAATTAATACCTATAATTTTATATCCATAAATTAATTTATATTTTGTATCGATAATTTTTAGATTACATTTTTTTATATCTATAAATTTATCTGTATATTTTATATCTATGTTTTATATTTGTTTTTTATCTATAATGAGATATAGTTAATATCTATAATGATACAATTTGGTAGCAGGTGCAATTGAGACGAGACGTGTCCAAGATGTTCTCAAGTGGACCAAACTATACCAAGTTAAAGACACATTTACGTCTGGCGATTAATCGGCTAAAATTACTGGAGAAGAAAAAGACCGAGCTGGCACAGAAAGCACGTCGCGAGATAGCCGATTACATTGCTGCTGGCAAAACAGAGCGTGCTAAAATTCGAGTGGAGCACATTATTCGTGAGGATTACATGGTGGAGGCAATGGAACTGCTTGAGATGTATTGCGATTTGCTGCTTGCACGTTTTGGTCTTATTCAGCAGATGAAGTGAGTTTCAGCCAGGTTTAGCAGGTCAAATTATTGCATAATCTTGTAATATGACATTATATGTATATATATTATATATATAAAATTGTTTAATTACAATTACTACATATACAATACATGTAGAATAATGATTAACTATTCTAACAATATTAACTATTATTAAATAATTAACTGTAATTAAACAATTTTAATTGAAATTATACATTTAAGATTATTTTTTATTAAAATATTGTACATACATATACGTAAATTATTCTGCAAGAGTAATGTATAAAAGTATATAATAATATAATAATATGAATATAATAATATATTAAAATAAAATAGTGAAATTTATTAGAAAAAAAAATTGAAGTGAAAATTGCTTGATTTTTAAAATCTATCTGCATTATTTTTTTCATAAGGTATTGTTTGAAATTTCGAAGTTTCCTTTTTTTCATTTTATTTTTTTTTTTTTTTAAGAAAGTTTTCGGAATTATACACAAAGGATTCTTTATAATAAAACATTTTTTTTTTTGTTACCTGTGTGTGAATGATATATTTTTATCCAGTGATTCTTAAGATATCAATATGTAACATTTTATTTGAGGTTCATACTGTACATATATAATTTATGAATACAATTTTAATTTATTATTTTATTATTTTCAGAAATCTCGACGAAGGTCTGGCAGAAGCAATATCCACTATTCTTTGGGCAGCACCTCGTATTCAAACAGACGTGCAGGAAATCAAAGTGATAGCAGACATTTTGACATCTAAGTATGGAAGACAATATACAGAAGCATGTCGAGAAGAGGCAATTCAAACAATATCAGAAAAATTGAAACATAAGATGAGCGTGCAGTCTCCTTCGAAATTGCTCGTGGAAAAATATTTGATAGAGATAGCCAAAAATTACAATGTGGATTATGAGCCGGATCCACAAGTAATGGCAGAAGCCCAGGACGCAATGTTAATCGACATAGGAGCCAATGGAGGAGAATTGAGGAACAATCTAGATACTGCTAGCGGAGGAATACCCCATCCACCTGGCTTTATAGGTTTCCCACAAGCGCCTTTATTGCCCGATCCTGGATCCCACTCGAATATGGTAATTTAAACAATTTTTCATTTTTTATAAAATCATTAATGTATTATCTAATTTTTATAAATAACCAAATTTGACACAATTTATAAAGGAATAATCTTTTATCTATTTTTTGTCACTATATTGTTTCGTATTATATATCATAATATTCTAGGATTCAGAAAAAGGCGCTTCATCTATAGGATTCGTATCTCCAACGTCTCCACTTTCGATTGAGAAGGATCAGAATACTCCTTTCAATCCTGCTTCATTTTCATATAACATACCTTTGGATAATGCTAACTCGAATAAACACGTGAGTAATTTGTCTTTATTATTAACAATTTTATAAATAATATTATTTATTACTAATAAGTTAATAATTTGATAATGAAATAATTTATCCATAATAATATGTATAAAATTATTAATTAGGAGGATCTGCCACCACCATACCAATCTGATTTTCCACCTGATTTAAACAAACAGGTAAAATTATAAGTTTTTAAAAATTTTATTGTAAATTATCAAAATTATTAAAATAAAGATAATATTTATTCAAACAATTTATTATTTAATCAATCATTTATTAAATATATGTTTAAAATATACATTTATTTAAAAAAAATAATTTATTGTAATCTCATAAAATTCCATCCTTCCATAAATAATCTGTGTACATTTCTTTTTTTAGTCGGATGAAAAACCGAAACCTCAACCAAGATCTAAAATGCCAATAAACAACTATGAACTCCCGGATTTGCCCGCAGTACCAACAGAGAATAATGATTCGTCTGCAAATCCGCCTGAGAATGATGATATTGATTTCGATGACTTGATGAAACGATTTGAAGATTTAAAGAAAAGGAAGTAACGCTCATTGTATATAAAAATAATATCCGGAAAATTTTCTTATTTTAATATAATGATAATGATGTTTTAGTAGTGCCTTTTATAAAAAAAGGTCTATTATATATAAGGTAATCTATACATGCTTTTATGAGAGAAATGAAAACAACTAATACAGTTATCTACATGAGAATCTAGTATATACAGTATATGTACATGTTATAATATTGGTAATATTAAGAGAGAATATATTAATAATATATTAATTTATTATGTATATATTTTGTACAATCATATGTTCTATAATGCTTCTTATAATAATTGTATGTAGTATTTTTTCAAATTATATTTTTATGAGACTAATCAATTTCTTCTACTACCTCTTTTCTTGTTTTTTTTTTCTTTTTTTAGAGCTTATTAATTAATTGACCATTAAAATATCTGTACAGTTAATAATTATGCCAATCCTCACATCTCTGAAAAAAACGAACAATTTTATTAATTTAAATGTTAATTTTAAAGAATAGAATTTTTTTGCATCATTGAAGTCTGTTCTTATGCAATTTTAAAAAGTCAAATTTTTACTTTTATTATAAACTTACATGTATAATTATATATATATTTTTTTTTCTTTAATTTATACATATAATTTATATATATTTTTAAAATTTATTTTGAGATCCTTAATTTTTTATTACGAGCACTTATAAAGTTTAAATAAGTCTATATTAATTAATTATACAGACATACTTTCTTTCCCTTTTCATTCAGGCAAGTTAGAAGATTTTGTGAATAGTAACACTTGTCTTGCCTCATGTCTAAATCCAAATAATCAAAACACTCTATAATGCCTTCGACTATAAAATCCTGCAACTCCAAATTATGTAAATTATGTGTCATAAGCTGAATAATCAAGTCCTGCTTAGGGAAGCCCTTTTGATCCACCTATTTAAAAAAAATTAAGATTGAAAAACAAGTTACCAACTGCTAGCTGTATTGTTGGTATTTTGTAACATTTTATATATATACTTACTATATTTAATTCGTTAAAGAAGCACTGGATAAGACACTACGCACAATATATAATTCGTATAATTAATATAAATTATATAATAATTTTTAAAGGACAAAAGATAATTATATATTAATATGCATATCTTACCGCTTCTTGTTCCTTGTTATTTTTAGAATTGGTGTTAAACATTTGATCATAACTTGATCTGACATCGGAGTAATCGAAGTCGTGATTGTTGCTACCAGAGAGAGACTTCTCTCTGTTGCTACTATGATCAGGATGATAACGTGCATTTTTCCTGTTTCCGTTTGTATAATTGAAAGAATGGTGTTGATTGTTACCATTTCTCTGATCGTTCCACCGATTTCTTAATATTAATTAACATCAATTAATATATTATATATTAATGATGTTAAATATTGACATTATAATTATATTTAATAAGATATTTTTTCATCCATTTCCGGCTATATAATCTCTGCGTTCGAATTTCACTGCCAGTAAATTGCCAGTACTAAAAATCTATAGTTTACGTTACATACACTATACATTTCTTAGTACTGGTAGTTACTGGCAGTGAAATTCGAACGCAGAGAATGACGTCATAAAATTGCTAAGGCCCTAAGGACGGTCGCTAAGCGCACGCGACGTAAATAGGCGCCATTGCCTCGCGGTTACCAGGGGCATAGACGAGAAGCGTTGATAAGAATAATAGATTAGCGGTTATTATTAAGCGACCGGCCTAGCGGTAGGCCGTCCTTCTGGCCATCTTTTTTGCAGCCGGCTGATACTCGCGCCGGATTTGCCGATTTTTGTAAATTAATTTTTCAATAATTATTCTGAAAATCGCAAAATAGTATAGGACTTTACTATTCGGTTTGACTTGCTCTATCTGCCCATGAAAGGTTGGGCGATTATTATCGGACACCCTGTATACCCAGGTAGCAAGCACATGTCATTTTGACGTCGAAAACTGATCATTTCTGGTTCAATGACGTCACGTGACCAAATAATGTCTAATTTAAAACATCTTTTTTGTGACGTCTTAATGATGTTGTAAAAAAACGTCATAATATCGTGATTCTTAAGTCATTATTATAAATCGTCTATGTATTACTGTTTTTTAACTAAAAACTTATTTAATTTTTTATAATATCTTAAATTATTCGAACAATTTTGTGTATAATTTTGATATTCACAATTCTCTATATCTCAGAGCCCTAACATGAATTTCCTCTATAACCTGGGACTTGATCATGACATTTGATCATGAATCTTTTCCTCTAGCGTGAACTCGTGAAAAGTAAAAAATTTCATTAACGAATTCAATATTTGTGAATACATTTTTCACTTTTCACGAGTTCACGCTAGAGGAAAAGATTCATGATCAAATATGTCATTAAAACGTCACTAATAGGCCTAAAATAGTCATAAAGTCACGTCTTTTTAACGTCTTGAAATGTCGTAATCGGTCTGTGACATTAGTTCGTCATTTTTCAGTCATTTTTACGTTATTACATCACGTCATATTTGGTTCGAACTGATCATATTTTGACGTCAAAATGTCGTGTGCTTGCTATCTGATAAAACTTTATTTATAATTGGAAAAATCAACGATAACATTACATATCTCGTTAATATTAGTGACTGCATGATGTCATTATATCATCCGAAACAAAATGTAGAGCGACATATGAAAAGATCCTAATGATAATTTATTTTTATTATTAGTTATTTATTAGTAATTATTGTTATTGTTGATCATCTAATCATATATTAAAATTATATATTTAGTTAAAGTCTTTTTACATTACCGATTGTTATTTGAATCCTCCCAAGATTGCGTGTTGTAGAATTTATTTCCACCAATCAAGAAGAATTTTGTGTCAATATTAGCACCCAAAGAGTCATCATTCTCATCATCATCATTGTTGTCTTCACCATTCAGTGAGGAGTCATGGCTATAATTATTATCACTCGATCGTTTCTTGCAAACTTGCAGGATCTTTCGGAATTGATTTGTCTGTTGGACACCTGTTTTGCATTTTAACGACTGCAGGCATAGGAAAATTTATTGTGAGTTTAACAATTAAAGTAATTATATATATAGTTGAAAAAAAATAATTTTTTCAAATGCAAAAACCATCCAATAATTTCTTTTATAGTTTTTTAGCTGCTAAATAGGATTTCGATTTTTTTCCAAATTGTGTGTGCTGCTTATTCATATGTCACAATTTTAAAAAATTTGCAGTTAATAATATTGCTAAAAACTATTGTTATATATTTTGTTATATAAAAGCTGGGTGTATACATTTAAAATAGCGGAATTAATATCCCAGACAGCACAAAATATTTATAGAATATTTATAACTATTTAAATATTTTATAAACATTTATCAAAGTATTTTATAAATATTTTTAAGATTTTAGATTGAATAGATCATAAATATTTACGATAAATATTTTTGCAAATATTTGAGAAATATCTACAAAATATAATAACTATAAATATTTATTTTTCACTTTTCATAAATATATTATATAAAATATTTCATCTATATCTTAAAAATATGTCGAATAAAGATTTTTATAAAATATGCATAAAATATTTATCTAATATTTCAAAATAATATATTATCATAAATATTTATAAATATTTATCATAAATATTGTGTGCTGTCTGGGGTGTGTATGCTAAAATTAAAAAATGGATTCTTGGAAAAAAAGAAAAAAAAATATATATATATTTTTTAATTTTAGCTTACACACCCCATATATGTATATATATATTTTTTTTTCTTTTTTTCCAAGAATCCATTTTTTAATTTTAGCATACACACCCCAGACAGCACACAATATTTATGATAAATATTTATAAATATTTATGATAATATATTATTTTGAAATATTAGATAAATATTTTATGCATATTTTATAAAAATCTTTATTCGACATATTTTTAAGATATAGATGAAATATTTTATATAATATATTTATGAAAAGTGAAAAATAAATATTTATAGTTATTATATTTTGTAAATATTTCTCAAATATTTGCAAAAATATTTATCGTAAATATTTATGATCTATTCAATCTAAAATCTTAAAAATATTTATAAAATACTTTGATAAATGTTTATAAAATATTTAAATAGTTATAAATATTTTGTGCTGTCTGGGATATTAATTCCGCTATTTTAAATTTATGAATTCTGAGATGGAATTATTTAACAATGTAAAAAATTGTTAATATTAAATAAATAATTGAAAGATTTGATAGATTTTTAGTGGTCTAATTCGCAAATTTTCGCACTAAATTCTATATTTAATCATAAATATTTTATTAGTCATAACTGATACATTGTTTTTGAGAGTTGAAAATTGTCCGAACAGTATACTTTAATTTTGATTGTAATAAACTTATCCAACGCATTATACTTTAGCTATAATATATATAATAAAATGCGTAAAAATATTCTCTCTTTTGTAACATTAATTACAAATTTTTCAAAATATTTTATGTTGCAGTATAGATTTGATATTGCGATATCTCTTTCGTGCAATCACTTACGATCGTTGATTTTACCAGAAACAAGCAACACAGTGCAATAAAAATCACTTTGATCATTTCGTAGTAGATTCTATTCTTCTAAATAAAACTCTTTCTTTTTTAACTACAAATGCTTATATGGTACCACTACAAATGCTTATATAGTATCACTACAAATGCTTACACATCATCAGTAAGATAAGTTGACAGATGAACAATTGTAGCAAAACAAAAAAATATTGTTCCATGCCTCCGGACGGAGATCCGCTTGACTGCTCTTTTTATGCAATTTTTTTAATTATACTGATCGGATTTCCGTGATCATTGTTACGAATAAGTTCCTTCGTGAAAGAAAACTCTATTGAACTGATAAAAAAAAGAAAAAAAGAAAAATAGAATTCAATCATGGGGAAAGTGAGAGACTATCACACGAGATTGAACGCGTTCGAGCGATCAGTTCTCTAGGGATTGTCCGCCGAATACGATATAATGTACATCAAATGCTTCATAAGTATATTTTTTGTACCTTTTATTGCTGTAAGTATATTTTTTAAAAATATATTTTTGAAAAAGATAGTGCGCATTTTTCTCTTTGTAAAAATCTAGGATCTAAACATATATGATCCGATCTTGTTTCCGAATTATAGAGAATCCTGTATTTGTTTATTTTTACAAGAGGTGTTTAAGATAATCATTTTGCATCTGAATATGGCTATACATGTTTTAACATTAATCTCTTTATTTTCTTAAATCCTTACAGGTGGTTCTCAGATATTTATCGGAAAACTTATTCAATTCTCTGACAAAGTATTTCAATATTATCAATGGGCATTTTGTAGATGATAGGTAAAATAAATTAATACGTTGAAACTTTTTTACATAAGTGTTCAGATGCAAGGTGATCATTTAGAACAACATTTATGAAGGTAAGCAAATACAGTTCTCTCAAAAACTTGCTATATATGCTTGGGAGAGCAAAATTAAATCGAATATATGTTAATATTTGATTCGTTTTAAGTGCCTTACTCTGTATCTACAGGGTGAGTCAGTTAAAGTGTTACAAATTTTATATCTCAGAAACAAAGTATTTATATTTAGAGAAAAAAATTTTGTAACTAAAAAGAATATGTAAGTGCTCGTGGCAAATTTATATTTTTTCTTCAGGACAACTATGTATTTTCTTTATACTAATTGTCTCGTCATTATTCTGTGCATAAATGTATTTAGATAAGATTACCGAAAGCTGGAATATTTTACAAGATATTTTGTATTTTATTTCAAAGTACTGTAACTTTTGAACTTCTCATGACAAAAATAAGTGTTTAATAAAAAAATATTTTATTACTAGTATTTTAAAAAGCTCTCGAGCTAATTGTAAGTTACAAGAATATGCAATGCAAGAAGTTCCATTAAAAAAAGTTAAAGTGTCCTTTATGTAACCTTCAAACGATTATTCAAAATCAAATCAATGATATCATGTTATGTTCTCCTCGAAGTCACAAAACTTTTGTATGAAACATTTTTTTCTAAATTGTTTTGTTTTTTATATAAGTTTGTAACACTTTAATTGACTCACCCTGTATATACACATATACATACACGTGTGTGTGCACACAAATGATCAAGCAAAACAATGGATCATAAAGAAGTGAAAGCGATGAAATTATGCTGCGTAGTAGATCTCGTTGTGAATCCACTTTCTTAGAAAAGACATATTGAACTGATATTCGAAATATATACAGGGTGTCCCATTTTAATTCCTTCAGTAAAATATCTCAAAAAAATATGGAAAATTCGAAAAAATGTTTTAGACAAAAGTTGTATGGTTTCTAGGGGGACATAAGATGGCCATTAGTTTAACCTTGAAGAGTCACATGAAGGTCACGTGAAGGTCATTTTTAATTTCTTAAATGGAACACCCTATATATTCATGCATATTCTTGTAGCTTATCTTGAGAGCTTTCCAAAACACTATATGATAAAATGTTTTTTCATTAAACACTTTTCGAGTTGTAAGCAAGGCTTCAAAGCAATATTTTGACATAAAATATAAAATATCTCGTAAAATATTCATTTTTCGATTATCTTACCCTAATACTTTTATGCACAGAATAACGAGACAAATCAATCGGTATAATTAAAACACATAATTATGTTAAAGTAAAAATAGTAACTGCTAGTTGCAAATTCAGATTTTTTTTCTTAAAGATAACTATGGGTTTTCTTTACACCAATTGATTCGTCTCATTATTTTGTGCATAAAAGTATTAGGGTAAGATAATCGAGAAATAAATATTTTACGAGATATCTTGTATTTTATGTCAAAATATTGCAACTTTGAAGCCTTATAACTCGAAAAGTGTTTAATGAAAAAACATTTTATCATAGTGTTTTGGAAAGCTCTCGAAATCAGCTACAAGAATATGTAATGAAAAATAGTAGGTTCCATTTAAGAAATTAAAGATGACCTTCACTTGACTTTCAAATGACTCTTCAAGGTCAAACCAATGGTACCATCTTATGGCCTCCTCAAAACCATACAATATATGTCTGAACCATTTTTCTTTCCCGGGCTTGGTTTTGGAGATATTCGACTGGAGGAATTAAAATGGGACACCCTGTATATATACCAAGGTGATCCATTTTAATAATCTATCGCCCTTTTTATCTTTACAGAATAAGATCGAATAAAAAATATACTAAAATATATCTATATATACATATATATATATATACATATACATATATATGTACATATATAATTATTTTATTATTAATTATACGTGTATATATTCTGCAATAAAATCGTGTGAAATTAAAATATAAAAATATCCAAGGTGTATACTCAAATTCTGTAAAAAGATTCCCTAAGAATTCCAGGATCTTCCAGGTATTTTTGTTGAAAATTCCAACTAAAATTAAAATATTTTTAGATGTAATTTTAAAATAAGCTTATTTATTTTAGCGTATCATTTTTTGACGTAAACAAAAAACATATATTTTAAACAATTTTATATAGACATAAACAAAAAATATATATTTTAAGCAGATTTTAAACTTAAAATATTTTAAATTTTCAAAAAAATTTTAAAATAAGTACTTCTTTCACATTTTTTAAAATTCCTTGAATCCTAACGAAATTCCATGAGAATTCCAGATTTTCCAGGTTTTTTCCCGGGAGTATACACCCTGAATATCTCGTATATATATCATATACATTAATATATATATATATATATATATATATATATATATATATATATATCAATTCAAATGCATAAAAAAGATAAGGATTCTGAGTAAAAATGTGCATTTTTGTAATTTTTAATACTTTTTAATTGAATAAAACACTGGCGTCATCTTGTAGATGTGCGTGTTCTTTTATGTTGTTCATTTTTGGAATGGGAAGTGAGTCCACTTTCATACTTTCAATATAATAATATAGTTGGACCTAAACTTAATGTTTAGCATAAAAAAAGTCAGAAGAATTTATAAAGATGCACGGTGTCTTTTGTGTAATAATAGTAAAAGTCCACACAATAGCATTACTACGTTTTTTTTTTTTGATTGAACAGCATTATTCTCTAAAAAAAATTATAAAAATTATATTTATTTGTTTTATAAATAATATAGTTATCAGCAACAAAAAATAATATTTTACCATCTAATAGAATATATACTAATTTTAATATTTTCTTTTTAAATCTCTGTAAGAGTGTAGTGATCTTTATAAGACATTTGTAAAGCAAAAAAAAAAATAGGAGATGTGTTTTTATAAAGTAATATTAATATATTCTTGTATTAAAGAAAAACATTTTTATATTTTTTATTGTACAGCTATTTCTGAAATTTTCTTCGCTCGCAATTATGTTGCCAGTAAATGATAATAATATAAATGAAGAAGTCGCATCACCATACGCAAGCCACAGTTCAACAATTTATCATGCGATATCTAAAAGAGCAACGGAACAATTGTCAGATGAAGGTCGAATAGACTTTCAAATAAGAAATCATCGGGGATTAGGAACGTATATATTCGGTTTCGATACAGGAAGCGGGTAAATATATATATATATATATATGTATATATACAGGGTGTCCGGTAATAATCGCCTCACCACTCATATACAGGTAGAGCAGGTCAAACTGAATAGAAAAATCCTCTACCATTTTCCGATTTTTGAAATAATTATCGAGAAATTAATTAAAAAAGATTGACAAATCCACACGAGTAAAGCGCGTGCGGTGAGAAGGCCGTCCTACCGCTACGCGGTTACTAGGCTCGCTACTCATACGCATCCATTTCTAGTCGTAGACCGCTCCTCCTATCATTCTACTTCTTCTTCTTCTTATTTGATTGGCAATGATTCAGATTGAATCATTCTGCCAGAGAGCTTTTGTTTTCTTGAAGTGGTCGGCCAATGATGAGTAGGTCAATATAAGGCTGCGAGGGACAGTCAAAAATCACAATACAATATCACAAACTTTGAGGAAGGATAAGATGGGATTCAGGGTTTTAAAAGAGGGGTTTTTTAGGATAGAAACAACACTATAAGGGGGAGACAGGGAGATAGAATCGCACAAGGAAGATATTAGAGAAGCGCGTTGCATCCGGTATAGTGGGCAGTACCATAGTACGTGATCGATATCCTGATCCGGATATCCGCATCCGCACGATGGAGACGGGATCATCCCGAAGCAATAGAGACTAGAGTTAAGATTGTAATAGCCAGAACGCAATCGGTTGGTCAAGATCACCGCCGATCTCCCAAGGCCCCCGCCCGAGAATCACGGTTTAAGTGGTGTGAGCGGAAAATTCCGGAAATAATAGAATCCCGTGGAACGAGACCGCTCGATCAAACAGTTTGTGGAGGTTTTAAGGTTTTCTCTGAGAGACAGATACAAATCCGAGTAAGGAGGTTTAATGTCTAGTAGGCGACCCTCAATTATCGCTCTCTTGGCCAAGCGATCTGCCGTCTCGTTCCCCGAGATTCCAACGTTCAATGTCCTGAAGAAAGGCAGATCTCAATTTGTTCTTCAGGATCAGAACAAGAAAACTAATGTCACGGTAAGTCTTTCTAGAGGAGACCTTGTTGATGACGCTCAATGAGTCCGAAAATATTACCGCCCTTTTGATATCGTTCGAGAGGATAAAGTCCACCGCTTCCGTTATTGCCATGCATTCGGTTGAGAAGATGGAAAACCTCCCACTAGCCTTAAACATCTGGCTAACATTCAAAGATGGAGAATAAAAGGCTAAACCTACAAAATTAGAGTTCTCCTCCTCCGAGGCGTCAGTATAAAATGTTATATCAGAGTCAAATCGGGAAAAAATAATACGGAACTCCACCGAAGGCGAGGAGGAGCCGGTAATCCTCTCCACCTCCCATGCGGGAGTAACTTGTGTCTGTGGAAATAAAGACAATGTGTCGTGAGTAAATAAAAAAACAGGATTATTAGTGAATCTGGCAATTGAGTCTCCGTAATGGTTAACAGAAATGAAAGCTCTATATAGAAGGAATCTTTCATAGAGACAAGAACGATTATTAGCCAAAGATTCGGCCCTCAAGTCCCGAAGCCCCTCGATCAACGGACTGGAAACAAAAGTCAAAGATCTGAGGATCAGTCTAGAGGATAAGTAGATCAACCTAAGTTTCAGAGGACAAATACCTGTTTCAGCGTATAGAATGTTGATGGGAGTGCTGCGTCTCATCCCGATACAACATCTAAGAGCTCTACGCTGAGCCACCTCCAGACTCCCCATCAACTCCCTATTGTGGAACGGAAGAAACACCCATACTCGATGGAACCTCGCAGAAGAGACTTATACAGCATGAGGAGAGACTCGGGATCCGCCCCCCACCAAACACCGCAAAGGGACCTAAGTAAATTAGTAAATTTATTACATTTACGTATCAGAAGAGCCACATGCGCGTGACCATTCATTTTCCGATCCAGTTGGACCCCCAGAAATCTGTGTGAAGACACCGGCCTAAGGGTGATTTCCTGAAGAGTGGTAAGGGAGGGGAAATCCAGTCTCTTCTGTGAGAATAACACGAAGGCCGATTTGGAGGGGGAAACCTCCAGGCCTTTTGAAAGAAGGAAATGTGAGAGTCCGTCAGCTGACCTCTCGAGAGTCTGGATGGAACTCCGCAGTCTCGAAATGCGGGCATAAGGGACAATATCGTCCGCAAATTGTAGGATTCGACAGGGGTCCGTCAAACTACGGTTGCACTCTGAAACATAAATGTTAAATAAAAGAGGGCTAAGAATAGATCCCTGAGGGACGCCTCTGAGCGAGACGTAAGGTTGAGAGATGTCCCCATTGATCACAAATCTCAAAATCCTGCGGCTGGTCAGACAATAGACGAACCAACAGACTTTCGGCGGAAGTCCAAGGCGGACAAGGTCTAAAATAAGGATGTCAGGAACCACATTGTCGAATGCACCCTGGACATCCATAAAAAGGCACGCTGTGTCCTGAGTCGAAACACAGCCGGCATAGATCTCCGCAGTGAGAATTCCCAAGTTGTCCTGACACGATCTTCCCTTCCTGAAACCAAATTGGGAGTTAGGCAGAAGGTTAGAGGATTCCACCCACCACTCCAGGCGAGAAAGGATAAGTTTTTCGAATGTTTTGAGGAGGCAAGAGGTAAGGGAAATGGGGCGGAACCTGTCTGGGGGGCCCTTAGGAATGAGGAAAACGAGAGAAAGGGACCAAGAGTCGGGAAAGATACCGGATTTAAAAATAAGATTGTAGATTTCAAGGAGGATGAGGTATTCATCAGACAAGAAAGCTATGATTCTGTAATCTATTTGGTCTAATCCAGGAGAGGAACGGAGTTTACTTGTAGTGATAGCCACCTTGAGCTCGTCCAGAGAGAATGGTGATGAGAAAAGGTTGCATTTAGATGAGGGGGAGGCATAAGGAGTTAATGGCAGAAACGACACCAGGTGAAGGGGAGAAATTGGAAGAAGAAAGAAGAGAAGACACCCCCAAATGCCTATTTTTGAAACGTTTGATGATATTCCAAATGCGGGAAACGGGTGTGCGGGGGGAGATTTCCTGGCAGAAATCTCTCCAACCCTTTCTTTTCTCAAACTTCAAAATACACCTTGTTAGTGCCTCCTGCTTTTTGAAATTAAGGAAATTGGCATAGGAGAGAGTTTTCTTGTAGGAGGCAAGAAGGTTGCGGCGGAGATCAATCGCCTCTTGACAAGTGTCGTTCCACCAAGGAGCCGGGTTAAAAGGAATTTTTTTGAATGTTTATGGTGTTGGGATGGAGGGGGAGGGAAAAGAGAGTAAAGAGAGAAAAGAGAGGAGGGAGAATGAGAAGGATTAAGGGCAACGTTGGCAGAGGAAGGTTTTAGGATTCCGTAGGATTTGGAAGGAATAGAGGATTTGAGGTGAGAAGTAAAAAGGTTGTATTTTTTGATAGAGTCTGAGGAAGGAATTTCTGAGATGGATTTTTGGAAAGATACGATAGTGGAATCTAGATTGGTGGTAAATTGTTTTAATATCTTAGAAGAGAGTTTTAGTTTATGAGAAAAAAAGGTTCTTTTCTTAATTAAACAGTTAATTGAGGTGAGGATAGGAAAATGGTCGCTGAGATAGGTATCCGGTAAAACTGAGGAATGCGAAATAGTGAGGAGAGGCGGAGAAACAAATACAAGATCAATTACGGATTTAGACTGGTCTGGGCGAGTAAGAAAGGTAGCTTCCACATTATTAATACAGGTGTAGAGGGAATGAGACGCAGAGGAGAGGAGTTTTGGGCCCTCGCGGCAGGTTCGACCGCTACCCCAGTCCTCATGATGTGCGTTAAAATCGCCCAAAATGATAGAGTGGGAAGAAGAAGAACAGAAAGAAAAGAAGGAGAGGTACTCCTGCGAAGAGAGAGCACCAGGTGACGATAAAGAGAGGTGATGAGAAGGTTAAATGAAGAAAGGTAAATGGTGACGGATAGACTAGTGAGTTTGTCTTCAAAAATGATATTGCTATCAGAGAGAGTATATTTAAGTGAATTACGAAGTGCAAGGAGGAGACCCCCCAAACGACGAGTGAGCGAATCGCTTCTAAAAATGCAAAAGCCCGGGAGAGTCAGGTGAAAATCGGGACAGAGCCAGGTTTCAGAAAGAGCAAGCACGTCGCATTCCTGGGCCAACAGTCTGAGGATTCCACCTTGCCGAGCAATGAATGACAGTTCCATTGATTCTGAGTGAAGAAGGGAGATCACAGGACAGAGGCGGAGAAAAATCAGACACAGCCGCGGAGTTCGAAACAGACATGATTTATCGGGGTTGGGGAGAGGCCGCGGCAACGGCTGAGAAAGACTGGACAAAAAAACTCAGCAGTTGGGCCGACTCATCATAAATGCCTAACAGTTTCAAAAATGGAGCCAGTTTGTTCATCAGTGTATCCAGTATTTCCAATATTTGATTAAAAAGAGAATTAGGATTCCTCGGGAATCGAAACCCGGAGAAGAAAAGGGGGAAGGAGGTTGAGATTCAGAGATGAGCCCGGTTTGGTTATCCAGGAGGTTGGGGGATTTTCCGTTAGGGAAGACATAAAGGGAGGGGGGAGGGCGAGAAGGTTAGGAGAGGGGAGGAATTTGTGAATGGAAGCGAGGAAAGGAAAAGTTGTGTTTATTTTTGATTTGATGTTTGTCTTTAGTATTATTTTGAAAGTCGTATTTGTGTGCTGTATTTTGATTATCTATGTCGAAGTTGTTATTGTTATTGTCATAATGATCTTTTATAGAAGCCGCTTTATTATGTATTGGGAAAGAGGAAGCAGTGGCAGCAGGGACGGAAGAAGAGGGAAAAGAGAAAGAAGGAATGGAAGAAGAAGAGGGAAGGGAGGAGGTTGAGGATAAAACTTGAGAGTAGGATTTGGATGAGCGGGAAGTAGGAGAGGGAGGGGTGCAACAAGAGTTAGACATTATGGGAAAGGGAGCAGGGGGAACTAAAAGGTTTAGGGAGGGGAAATCTTAAGATTATAAAGAGAGTTGCTGGCGGGAGGGATGTTATTAAAATAAACATTCTTTGCCTCTAGGAGAGAAATATTGTTGATAGCAGCAATTTCCCTAATTTTTTTTGTTGAATATATATTTTACACTCTACACTGGAGACTTTATGGGAACCTTTGCAATTAATGCAAGACGGGGGGTCTGAATATTTCGGGCAAAAAGAGAGACCGTCTTTATGTACACTTTCCTCACAGAGGGGACAGCGAGGATGCCCCTTACAGTGGGCTTTTAAATGGCCATAGCGAAAACAAGAAAAGCAAAGGGAGTCCTATTTATAAAAGGTTGTATCGCATACCTTACTTTATATAAAAGAATATATTCAGGAAATTGTTGACCTTTAAAAGTGAGCAGTATGATTTTGGAAGATCTATCGGAAGAAGAAGAAGAAGATTCCACCTCGGGGGGGTTGTGAGGATTCCACTCGACTTGATCATTTGCTAAGTCTTTTGGCTTCCAGTACTCGAAAAGGGGAGTCTATGCCCCTCACGAGTTCCTCTTCCGGCACGTCAAAGGGGAACACCCTTGATTATGCCCCTCCTTGCGATCCTAAAGAATGGAACAAAGACTTTGTAATTTTTAACTTTTAGAATAGGATTCATCAAGCAGCTGTTTGCTGTCTTAGCGTTATTAAATCTTATTTGAATAGTAGAAAAACTAGATTTTTTAATTTCGACGATGTTATCTTTGTACAAAGGAGAGAGAATGCGGCCAATAGTTAGAGGATCAATTGTTTTAGAGTCTGTTGATTGAATAGAAATATCATAGGGACCTTGAGAGTTAAGGTCATAAGAAAGGTTATTTATATATTTGTTACTAAATGAGGAACGTGAATGTGACTCACCCGACTGAAGAATGTTAAGTCCGTGGTTAGTGGGAGTCTTTGCAAAGTCACTTACAGGTTGGGAAGGGGGGGGGAAGACCGGCAGAGCCCCTCACTCTCTTTCGTTTTTTTTTGGGATTCTTCGGCGCAGTCCGAGTCACAACTGGGAGTTCCGGGTGTTATACCTCGAGAAGAATCTGTCTTTGTTTCTCGTATTTAGGGAAGTGTCCAGCAATGCAGGAGGATTACGCTCCGTCGGCGAAACTATAACACAATCCATGTTATTGTCATTGTCATTAGGCGCAGGGGAAAGGGGAAGGATGGATGATGCAATGTAATCCAAAAGAGTTTCGTCAGGTATTCCTTTCGGACAGTCAATATCTTTTTGTTTTGAAGGATGGAGGTCATTGAGAGAGGAAATAGTTCCTCCCGGGTCATAGATAGACATGACTTACAAGAGGCAAGAAAATCTCAAACAGCACGAAGGATCCTCGGAGAAGGAAAGATAGCCAACCAAAAGAAAATGCCACGTGAATAAATGTCCGGCACGTGTTCTTCACGAATTGTAGATTTCAGCCCACTCAGGAGGCGAGAACAACGCGGCAACCAGGAAGGCGATGCTGCTCGGATCTTAGTTTGGTTGCACTTCAGGTAGAAAATCGAGTAATGTTTAGCAGAAAATATAGTCTTACGCGGAGCAACTCTCACAAAGCGTCTACACTGTTCGATGGCCGAAACTCGAATCCACCCTCCTATCATTCAATGAGCGCCTAGTAACCGCTTAACAGTAGGATGGGCCTTCTCGCCGCGCGCTTGTACTCGCTCAGATTTGTCAATCTTTATTAATTAATTTTTCGATAATTATTTCGAAAATCGAAAAATGGTAGAGGACTTTTCTACTTAGTTTGACCTGCTCTATCTGTATATAAGCGGTGAGGCGATTATTATCGGACACCCTGAATATATCATTAATATAGTTAATAATTACCGTACAATAAGGAATCAACAAATTATTGTTTGTGAATTAAATATTTCATATAAAAACTTTCGAAAAAACAATAACTAAAAAGATTGACATAATTCATTTTTATTGCAGAAAAAATCGGCAATTTAAAATGGAAGAGCGTCTTCAAGACGGAAGCGTCAAGGGCCGATATGGTTTTTATAATGCAGAGGGACAACTCAAAATTATCAATTACATCGCAGGTCCCATCGATGGTTATCAAGAACGTCATCACGAAACCATTACTTATAAACCTAAAATTTAATATATTTTAGTAATAATTCCATTAGATATTGATTTTGTTCTCTCTCTCTCTCTCTCTCTCTCTCTCTCTTTCTCTCTCTCTCTCTCTCTCTCTACATTCTCATATTGAATTATGAAATCGGAAGTAAATGATTTTTTCAAGATGATAATTTTTTTTGCAAAAGTTGAAATAAAATATTTTTTGTTTTTTTAAATTTCGCATTTAATCTTTTTCTGTAGTACTGATATATTTAAATGATTATAGATAACTGTTAAAAAATTCTAGTGTTTGGCAATTTAGCTACTAGACTATATAATCAGAAAAGGACATATTTCTTTATTTAAAACCTCTGTAGCAACTAATCAAGTTTTATATTATATAACTTTTCCTTTTTCATTTTGCTTCTTCTTAATCATCCGTTTTTACTATCAATAAGTTCACAGCAGTGAACTCTACCCTATACTGGAACGACTAGTTCTTTATTTAAAAATGTAAAGAGCGAGAGGGAAAAAACTGCTATTTTCCTCCTTGTTTAGCAAATTCTGATTGGCTAATGATTTTTCTATGATCTTTTCTACTCTCTAAACGATTTACAGTTCACATATAATTCTTTATTGCATATAATATTGTTACGTTGTTAATTTTGTCTTTCTTTTCTATTTTATAATTTTTTTAATATTATAACTTATTAGCTGGTTGTAGTAGAGGTTATTACTGAACATTTGAATAAACTAATGTTTTTTAATTCGCATGGTACAAGTTTGGAAGAGGGAAATGGCAGTTTTTTCCCTCTCGCTCTTCACATTTTCAAACAAAGGACTAGCCATTCTAGTGGGTAGGATAGAGTTCACTAGTTAACAGTTATCTGATTTTTCATCACAGTCCATGTATCATTTTTTTCAATGCTTCTACTTCATTTTCATTTTTTCCCTCATTTTTGATTTTTTGCTAGACAATACTTCATTGTATGTTTGCGGTTCGTTTCTAGTAATGACATAAAATTTCATTTCATAGTTTTTATACGCTAAAGGCCCCCTCTATTGACTTCTGTCTCTTAATTTATATCCTTGAGGTAGATCTTCAATTTCTTCACATGATGCATAATCATTATTTAAATTATCTTTCAATATTTGTTCGTAATTGTCCTATGCATTTTCTTTTTCTCAGCTTTTTGTACCTTTACTCCCTTTCTTGTTTATATTGTAGCTTCCTTTTCTTCTTTTGAAGTAATATAACATCACTAACTTTTTTCATTTTCTTGCTTCTTTCTTGTAAGAAAATTACATCATTCAAAATATCCACTGTTTTTTGCTTTATGGAAAATAAATTCTATTCTCTTTTACATGTTTTGCTATAACAACAAAGATTCTCTCTTTATTTTTGGTGTCTAATTTCAGTCCTCTTTCTTTTAGTATGTGTGCTGCTACTTTTGATCTAAATACACTCATGTCAAACATCTTAGAAATACATATTTAAAAAACAATACTTGAAAAAGGAGTGTATTTTCTGTATCTGGGCTTTGTTGGATCTTTACTCTTTATGAGACTCACGAAACCCCCAGTTCATTATGTCCATATGAAAACAGTTTCTAATAATTTTTTTTCTTAAATGGTTTGGATAGGACGAAAGAATACTGTAGAATAGCTAATTTGTTCATTGAATTTTATTTTATTGATTTTTTTCTATTGTAGAAACTAAAAACTTTATCAAAAAGAAATTTGTAATATTGAAAGATATGAAGCAATATATTATTACTGCAGGCAACATTGTATATAATACATTACTTTATATCTACATTAATGACAAGTATGTGTTGCAATCATGTAAGTGTCATTAATGCCATGATTTCAATATTGTATTTATGTTGAGAATTATCACTTTTTAAACAACACTCAAAGGAGAAACAAATAATTATAATATTATATATATAGTACTATAGTCTGTTGAAATTTATGCTCTGCAGAGACATATGTAGAAAAAGTTAGAATATAGAAAAAAATATAATTTTATTTAAAAAAATGTCAATGACAATCATATGACAAATTTTATGACTTGATGTGCTTCCATTGTGCCTCGCAGGCTGGGCCTCTGTTCGACTAATGTTTTTGATGTTCTGGACCATCAATTCTTCTATGATTGTCCTCAGACATTACCGTGATTTAAAATCTCGAAAAAAATAACCATAAAAATATTTTTCTTTATTACTATATTTACCTCTTCGAAAGAGGCAACTTTGTACTAAACAATTTTTCTACTTCATGTTTAAAAGAAAAACAAGAATACTTAAATATATTATTTTGTAGATATTTCATTTTATATAATGAAAACACATCACTTATAATGTCGTTATCATTGCATAAGCATAAGCATAAAGACTCGCAGAAAGAACAGTATTATTAAAGTTAATATTAAATCAATTAATAATAAATTGATATACGTATCAAATAATTCAAATCGATTAACAAACAACATTTTTTGAGTCATACAAAATATAAGATATATAATATCTGATAAATACATATCATACAATTCAAAATTGGAAGAAAATATAGTGTGCGTTCAAAACTCAATTATTGCTGATGGCGCATCAGAAGACTGAACTTTTTATTTAACAATAATCACCGCTATATTTGAAAAAATGCTAATGCAGAAAAAGGTATAAAACAATTATATAACATTATATAACAATACCGAGCGCATACGTTCGCACGCACGCGCGAACACATATACACACAACATTACTTCCTTTCATAATTTTTTCCTTCACTTTGTAACATTGACTTGTGACTAAATCCCTATATCTCGAGCAACTACATATTTTTATTTGAATAAGCCTTAATTTCTTGAATATATGTAGTTTATATACACAAAATAATAAATAATCATTCATAAAAAAGTCTAATAAAATCTTATTTTATCTTTATAAAAGTCAAGATTTTAATGGATTTTTGAGACCTTTTTCTCGTTAAAGTACTATTAAATGGTAAAACAAAAATAACTTTCATAAAAAAATCTCAATTTAAACTTATTTCATCGTAGAAAAAGGCAAAATTTTATTTTTTATTATTTAGAATGATTTATGTAAGTGATTTAATACTGTCATAGGTACGTCATAACAAATAAGAGTACTCTGTCATTCCTAAAATAATATATGGCTTGGAATTAAAAACCAAAAAGTTGCTTGCTCATGTGCGTGCGCGCGCGCATGCACATACACACATAAAAAATATCCTCACTTCTTCTTATCTTTTGAACTTTTAAAGGAGATGGATCATAACATATATATATATATATATATATATATATATATATATATATATAAAATTAAGATTTTGGCAATGACTCAAACTGAACTCTATTGTAAAATATAGTTATTTACAAAAACTATCTGTATTAAGGCTCCCGAGCACTCGCCGTGAAACTTCGATGTCGACAGTGGCGACATATAGTTCTGTCTCTTTCTCTCTTTTGGGAAATATGTCAGAAGCGAGAAATGACAGCCCAATTTATGTTGCGACCTACGTCGTAATTATTTGCTTTTTGCTAGTGTTGTGATGTGCAACGTATTTATGAAACTTGTGAAAATGTACGGCTGCTAAGCTGTGTAAAGAATAAACTGTGTAAAGTAATATTTTCCTCTCCTTTCGACAGCTGTTAAATCGCGTGTTTTTCCACATTTCAAGGGTTCATTTCGGACTCAATTTAGTTATTTATCAATTGTCAGGAGAAAGGATTACCAGCCGTACATTTTTACAGGTGTACTGAAGAGATTGGTAATATTATTTCGTTGAAATATGTTTTTATTTACATATCAGTCGCAACATAAATCAGGGTATCATTTCTTGCTATTTCTCGCTTATGAAGTGACGATTTCAATATGGCCGCGATGACTACTCGGGAGCCTTAAAGAACGAAGAGGTATGCATAATTTGTTTACAATAATGTGTAAATTTTGATATAATAAAAGTTGTAGAAGGTACTATTTGAAGTGAACATAATGATATATGATTTCAATGTAATTATTTTACATATTATATAAGTTTTATCGCCTTGAAAATTAAATTATTACATCGAATCATCGTTGTATTCCCTTCAAACAAGCTAATTATTATAACAAAAAATATGCATATTTATTCATTTCCCAATATAGATAGTTTTATAAATATCTATTATATTCACACTGGCGTTTTGTTCGAGATGGTTAATTTAATATGCAAAAACAAAAAAAGATAAATGCGTAAATGATACATGATATATGAGCGCAACTTCTGGATCTCTCGAACTTAAGGACATGTATTGTTATTTCGAGGAAAGAAATAGTAGCCGTGCAAGTGTTATTGTCTTTCATTTACTGGTTAGTCTGTTAAGTGAACGGTCAGTGTAAAAAATTGAAAACCGTTTTAAGTTTGAGATGCACAAAGTTATCAGATTTTTACAAACAGAAGATGTGAATTGGAGTGAAAGTCATCGATAAGTAAATGAATATTTATGAGCACAATTTCCAAGAACACACCACAATATGGCAATAAATTGGTTAAATATTAACAATGTTTTGGCGAATATTTTCCAATACAAAGCTAATATTAATTATTAACAAAATGTAATTACATCTACTATCTATACTATCTATATCTGTATTCAAATTTTGAGAAAATATAAAGCCTGCAAAATGTAACAAATAAAATGATAACAAATATTACTATCAGTTTAAATTCTCACTATACAGAGAATTCAGATATATTAAACCGATTTTTGAAAAATCGGACAGCTAAATGTGCGAATGAATGAAAAAGTCTGTTTATTGTCTATTTAAAATATAAAATAACAGTCTAATTAATATTAACTATAATATTTAACTATAAAATTCAGTTGTATTTATATTATATTAATATGTATTATTACATATTAATATTATGATTAGTAAAAAAATTTTGATTAAAGATGTGTATTTCTTCAATTTTAAAATTTGTTTAAAAAGGGGGAGCATTTTACAATATTGAGCCAATATGAGAGTTTATATGTAAAAATATGTTCCAATGTAAAAAAATTTAGTATATATTGAGTATATATTGTTAGCCAATATTGCTGCAATAAGGTTTTTTATTACTAGGGATGCTTTAAGGTAAAAAAATGTGCGTGTAGTAACAAATTAAAAAATGTGCTATACATGTTATGGTTGATCTCCCTTATAATTAGTTTAAAAAATAAAAGAGAATCCAATAGAATATCTTGTATATATACAGGGTGATACTAACTCGCGTGGATCGGCCGATTTTTAAAAATTAATTTCGTTAATAATTGCGAAAATCGATAAAGGAGTGTTTTTCAAAACTTTTCTACTCGATTTATTAACTCGTTCTATTTGCACACGAGAGTTGTGCGTTATTATCATATATAAGCATATGATATGCACACCTGTATAGTATGCACGCCTGTATACATTGGTTGTGCGTACACATACATGTGTGTATGTACTTAATGTATATGTAAATCTGTGTGTATATGTGTTACATATTAAATCCATACAAAAAGTTTGCCGCTGAATAAATCACATGGAAGTATAAATCAAATGTATACATATCTGACTTCTTTTATAATTTCTTTCTCTTCCCTTTAAACAACCTGGAAATCTTCCTGATTCCTGCTTTGACACTTCTTTTCAGGAGTTGTCCTTTATTAGCAATTGCTCCAAAATTATTTATCCTTTTTTGCATCTGCCGCGCCATATGACGAACCCTTACTTATTTCTGACATTCCGAGCGTTTTGTACATTAGCAGATAAACTGTAATTCAATTTGTTTTCGTTAACAAATTATCAAAATATTTAAAAACATGGCACATAAAAAATAAAGAAACAAGACAAACTGTAAAGTTTCCTAAGCAAATAAATCAAATAATTGCAGTTATTATTAAAAATTTAAATTTAATTGATATTTGTTACATGGAAAAAATTTATAAGTTAAATTCAATTTTTTTAATATGATTACTTCTTTCAGATTAATATCATAAACAATAAATGTAACAAAAGACAATAATACATGAGTAAATATAATAATAATAATAAAGTAAATCAAAATTTCTACGAAGAATCATTGTTGAAGAATGTATGTTCATTTTGCTACAATCAAAAAGAAAGTATCAATATTTCTATTTTTCAATTCATTTTTAAACGGAGGAGAGACAATTAAAAAAGGTTTAGGGAATTACTGAGAAAAGCGTGAAAACAAGAAGAAATATTAGGCGAATGGAGGGAAAGTATAATTGTCCCTGTGTATAAAAGAGGAGAGATGGAGAAAGTAGAAAATTACAGAGGTATATCTTTTCTCTGCACAGCATACAAAATTTATGCAGAAATTTTTAAGAAAAAGTTAGAAAAGGAAGTGGAAGAAAAAGGTTTATTACCGGAGAGTCAAGTTGGTTTAGGAAAGGCAGATCCACAATGGACAATATATATATTTTGAACCATATCGTGTAAAGGGAAAAAGAAAAAAATAAAGATGAAGAAAAGTTTTTGTGGATTTGAAAGCAGCTTTTGATAATGTCGATAGGAAGACGCTATGGGATATATTGGAGCAGAAAGAAGTTAACAGAAATCTAATCAGGAGAATAAAGAATATATATGAAGAGACAAGAGCTTCTGTAAGAACGAAGGAGAGGGTTTCAAGAAGTTTCTTGATAAAGAAAGGGCTTAGATAGGGATGTGTTCTGAATCCGACTCTGTTCAACTTGTATATCGCGGATCTAAATAGATTATGCGCTAGGAAGTAGAGGAATAGGAGGTATAGCAGTTAATAATGAGAGTCTAATGGGTAGGTATAGCAGTTAATAATGAGAGTTAATAATGGTCGTTAGCATATGCAGATGACATTGTTCTGTTGGTGAAAAACAGAGAGGCATTTAGTGGATATGATGGGTACTTTGAAAAGATTTCTGAAGGAAAGAAAAATGAAATTATGGACAGAAAAGTCAAAGGTATTAATATTTAATAGTTCCGGGAAAATTAATAAAGAAAAATGAAATTGAGATACAGGTAAGATTGAAAAGGTAAAAAGTTTTAAATATTTAGAATTTACGTTTAATAGGAAAGGGAATTACACAGAACATGTCAAAGAATTGAGTAGGAAAGGGAAATTAGCTGCAGGAAAGGTTTGAAGTTTAGGGGAAAGAATATGTAAAAATTATTTTAAAAGATGGATGTTACATAGATATTTGGTACAAAGGTGTGATAACGTATAGGGTAGAAATATGGGGATGGAAAGAGAAAAAAGAATTAGAAAAGGTGATGATGGACTATATTAAATGGGTTTTTAGGATTGATTTTTGTACGCCGAGATATATTATATATAGAGAATTAGGTTTAGAGAAACTCGCTATAAGATGGGGAACTAGAGCATGGAGATATAAGGAAAGAATTAGGACAAAAGAGGAGGAAAAATTAGTGAAGAAATGTTGGAAAGAGAAAGAAGGTATGATTAAAAAAGAAGAGTTATATAGTAGAGAAAAAGAATATTTCTTTAATAACTTAGGTTGGGGATTAGAAGCCATAGAAGGTATGAAGAATAATAAGATTAAAATAGAGAAATTAATAAAAGAAAGAGAAAGGGATATACATAGGCAAATAGAAGGTGCTAAAATTAGGGAGGCAAGATACAATAGTAGATATAAAGAGTTGGACAGAAATATAGAAGGGCCTAATTATTTGAGAAGTGAAATTATTGATAGGGAAGAATATGCAGATAATATAAGGGGTCTAGTAAGATTTAGGTGTGGGAATATGGAAGAATTTAATAAATATTGGAAAGAGGATAAAAGTAAAGTATGTAGATGGTGTAGAATAGGAAAAGATAACTTGGAACATGTTGTGAAGAAATGTGTAGAGTTAAAAGGATGGTGTGAGGAGTTAGGCTGTAGCAACGAAGAATAAAGAACATTTTGAATGATGAATTAGATGTATCAAAAAGAATATTAAATAGATTTTAGAAAGAGAGGGAGAGGAAGGAAAGAGAATGTAGCGAGAATAATATTAAATTGAGCGAAAATGGTTGTGAAAAGACAGATGTATAGAGGAGTTGAAGTGAATTATATTGAATGGAATTAAATAGGTGTGATACTAGCGGCTTTGAGTAAAGTAATGTAAAGTTAGTTAGTTATTTATTGTTGTATTTATTAATTTCATTGTAATGTAATAATAATAATAATGATATTAATTTTAATTTTAAGTTTAATTTTGGTTGTAAGTTAGGTTGATTTGATTTAATGGATTAATTAATTAATTAATTGATTGATTGATATAATTTGATTAGCTAATGGATTAATTGATATAATTTGTTTGGATTAAGTTAGTGCAGAATTAATATAATGTAGCCTCCCTAGGATAAACTTATTTGTTCATGTTATAAACTACTTTTTATAACAGGAAGGTGGATTAAGTTAGACAAAGATGTTAAGGTATGGATGGAAGTGCGTGTGTAGATTCCCTCATTGTAAACCAAGCCCCTTCTTGGCAATTTGCTGAATAAAAAATTTGATATAATATAATAATAATAAGATAATAAAAAGATAATAATACAAAAGTCAGTATGAGGATATTACTTACATAAAAAGATAATTGCAATTCCAATGGAAAAGTACAGAATCGACCCGGATAGGAGAAGCCTTAGAAGGTAATACAGCATTGGTACAAGGACAACTATCACCCAGCATATAGTGTTAATGAGGGAATAATATCTTCTTTTCAGTTTAAACGAATCTGTCCTAGGCACACCGCTCGTGGCAAAAAAATCGCCAGTCTTGTAAAAACTCTCCGTCATACGATCCTATCAAATAGAGTTTATCTAACATTATTGTATTATATTAAATATTAAATAAATTAATGTAAACTCATTTAATAAAAATCGATCTTTGTGCACTCAATATCATGAGAATTTAATGAAATCTCTTTATTTGTAATGTGTTTTTCCTGTATATAAAAATAACTTCAAACTGATATACTCAATTTAAATGGGTCATTGGCAATGATAATAAGCAGGTATCTTTTTGTCAAACATAATTATTCAAAACTTTCTCTATTCCATTAAACTCTATTCATCTATTCAAGAAACATCAACATATATATATATATATATATATATATATATATATATATATATATCAATAGAGATGTATATATATTTTTATTGATAAAGTATATCAACATAGATATATATTCAATAAATATAAACAATCCAATGTGAGACTGATGCAACAAATTTTTTTAAAAATATATACAGGCTATCTAGTAATTCGTAAAAAACTGTTTGTGTCCAGATAGAGCAGATTAAACTGAACAAAAAAAGTTTTATATCATTATGCGATAAATCTAATTATTATTAATTAGAATTTCTTTGATATCTCCTATCAGGTCTATATCATCTGAACACATTGTATATATTGTATATATACAGTGTTTCATTTTAATTGCCTCAGGCAAATATCTCGAAAAATATGGAAAATACGAAAAAATATTTCAAACAAAAGTTGTATGATTTCGAGGGAGACATAAAACGGTACCACTGATTTGACCTTGAATAATTATTTGAAGATCACATAAAGGTCACCTTTAATTTCTTAAATGGAACTCTCCATTTTTCATTGCATTTTCTTATAGCTTACCTCGAGAGCTTTCCAAAACACTATAATAAAATGTTTTTTCATTAAATACTTTTTGAGTTATAAGGCTTCACAGTTGTAATATTTTGACATAAAATACAAAATATCTCCTAAAATATTCATTTTTCGATTATCTTACCCTAATATTTTTATGCACAGAATAATGAGACAAATCAATTGGCGTAATTAAAACACATAATTATGTTAAAGTAAAAATGTGTAACTGCTAGTTGCAAATTCAGATTTTTTCTTAAAGATAACTATGTGTTTTAATTACGCCAATTGATTTGTCTCATTATTCTGTGCATAAAAGTATTAGGGTAAGATAATCAAAAAATGAATATTTTACGAGATATCTTGCATTTTATGTCAAAATATTGCAACTTTGAAACCTTATAAATCGGAAAGTACTTAATGAAACGTAACTTTATTATAGTGTTTCGGAAAGCTCTCGAGATAAGCTACAAGAATATGTAATAAAAAATAGATTTCATTTAAGAAATAAAAGATGACCATTATGTGATCTTCAAACAATTATTCAAGGTCAAATCAGTGGTATCCTCTTATGTTCCCCTCGAAGCCATACAGCTTTTGTCTGAAATATTTTTCCATATTTTCCATATTTTGCGAGATATTTGCCTGGGGCAATTAAAATGAAACACTGTATATATTATATATGTATATATATTTTTTAAAAAATTTGTTGCATCAGTCTCACGCGGGATTGTTTATATTTATTGAATATATATCTATGTTGATATACTTTATCAATAAAAAAAAAAATATATATATATATATATATATATATAATAATATATATATATAATAATATACACTTTTTCTGCTCAGTTTAATCTGCTCTATTTGTACACGAAAAGTTTTTTACGAATACTCTGTATATATATTTAAAAAAATTTTATCAATTTCATGCAGGATTATATACCTTTATTGAAATAATATAAATTTTTGTACTCAGTATAATAAAAAATGTACATGTAGCATATTACCTTTTGCTGATAAAGTTTGTGCAGCCATTCGGCAGCAGCCTCTTCTTCCTCTGGGACTTCTTCAATGGGGATTCTTTTGGCATACATATGTCCCTCTATTGGTTTTCCTAAAAGAAGGTTCTTCATGGTTGGTTTTATTGAATCAGATGGTTTGAAAGCTATTTGAATATCATAAATGGCCGCTGCTTTGCCTCTCATGTGCGGAATGCTGGCAGTAAAGCCTTTTGTGCGTGGTGTTAAGTGATATTTTAATACTGGTAGACCTCTTTCAATAGCGAATTTTTGGCTGGCTTCCAATTTTTTTGATGTGAAGCGCGTACCCTCGGGATAGAGCAGAAGCTATAATCAATCCGTAGTTACTTTTACTTGTTTATTTATTTTTGGATGTAGCAATAAATTATTTATAATTTATATTGTTTATTTTTTAAACAAATATTTAAAGGACTCATCGAATACATTTGCACTTAGATAAAAGAAACAGAGAGACATACCCATATCGTGTCAGGATAATCGATCAACTCTTTTATTTGATTCTTAATCTTCTCCCTGTCTCTGTCCCAACTTCTGTCCAGGAAAATGCTCTCAGCAAATTTCCATGCCCATCCTAGCGTTGGAATATATTGTATCGATTTTTTAGCATATGCTTTGCAATTCTGAAGAATAAAAATTAAGAGATATTTTTTTTTAATAAATATATATAAATATTGTTTATATACTTACGCCTAACAATCTCACGCGGTCGCACAGTAACCAACCTATCAACCAATCGGCCTCGTAAGTATGATTCATTAAAAGGTAACCATGCTCATTGCCGAAATATTTGTCAAAATCCTTTTTATCTATATACAATATCAGATCCGATCCTGCCCACCATTCTGCCATAAATACTAATTCTAGTAAAAATAAAAATCAAAATGTTAATATCTTGGAAATAAAAATGAAAGATTAAAATAATTCAAGAGATAAAATAAACTTACGACAATAGAAGGAATAACAGAGATAATAATTAATCTTGCGGTACAGATACTTGGAAAAGGGTCTTAGTCCAAAATATAAAATGCATTGGAAGAAATTTATTATCAAGCCAGATGTAAAAAATGTAATAGCAAACATAAGGTGTACCACTGATGATTGCTTCATGGAGGAGAGCACTCCCATGGTGATAAGCAAATAATATTAAACTGTACACTTTATAGAAAACATAAATGTTCACTTTTTTCTACCTGCAACAAAAGCACATCAACCAATCTTTTAATTAATAAGATAAAATTACATTCACGCACACATACTTACAAAAAATCTTAATTTTTTCAATTTTTGTAAAAATTTAATTGTAGCAATTATCATTACACTCAAAACTATTATGGTGAAAGTTTTAAATAATTTCAAAACGATATCTTATGATAACAGATAACTATATGAGCAACTATTTACACAACTATTTACACAAGTAAATAAGAACTTGCCTGAGGATGAAAAAAATTATTGTAGTGTCGTTATGTACAATTTTCTGATGCCTGGATGCTGTTATACAAATTAGCGAATAAATTGTTCTAGTATTAATTGGTTCATCATTTAAATTCATTTGATAGAGGAAATAAATTAAAGTTTATATATATTATATAACATAATCATAAAAATATAGTACACAACAAAATTAAATTTTCTTGAGAAGATATAAAATGTAGAGACACAAGTTTTATAAGTAATAAAAACATTTGCTTATTTCTTAGATACAGACAAGCAGAATGCATTTTCTACTTTTTAATACACTCAAGAGTAAAAGAAACATTAAGTTATCATTCATGTCAATAATTTGGTTATAAATAAATAAATAATTTTTAATCAATTTTAAAATTTTAATCAAATTTTAAATTAAATATATATACTTTTATTTATTTAATTACTGAATAGTCAAAGACGAAAATGTAAATTACAAAACTGATTTATTAATAAAGTAACACTAAATAAAAAGAGTTTTTGCTTTATTATACCTAACTTTTATTTAGTCCGATTTCCTGTAAGTGATATTACTCATCAGTGCTTTCAATTTAGTTTTAAATTCATTAAAAATAATAATAGTAATAATAAATAAATAATAATAATAAATTTATTTATTTAATTTTAAGTGCTATTAATTATATAAGATTTTTTAAAATTTGCTTCTTTTTTCTTAAAGTTGAATAAATTGGAAGAATCAAGAATTAAACTTGTGTTGCAAGCTTTTGAAAAATTTAGAAATTGAATTACTACAATTATATACATGTACCAGAAACATAGAAAAAATATTATGTAACAGGTGTGTCAAATTAAGTAAAAACTTAAGTATTAATTCCTGAAAATATCAGCAACCATTATTACAATAACATTACATCATTTACAAGTCTCCTCCAATCTAGATATCATAATCATAACAATATCTGAAACTGACAAAAATCTATATAATACTATCAGGAATAAAATTGATAGTTAAAAAAACTAATAGCATGAAAGATTGCAGAAATTTGGAGATGTCTAATATTTGGGGCCATCATAAGTGATAAAAAATTAAATATATAATGAATTATAATAAACAAATATTTGTTTTTCTATGCTTTATTTTATCCCAATTTACTTAAATATATAGTCATAAATATTCATGACAATGTTGATTATAGCTCACCTAATTTAGCGTTCCCGGTGAAGAAAAACGTGTGAAGAAAAAATCGTGTGCGGGCCACGGAGAGGTTGAATGTAGAAAGGATCAAAGTGCGAAATTCCGAAGTTCACTAACAATGCGTCAACAATAATGTGCTTCAATGTGTGCGCCTTGGTGTGCGCGTAGGTGTTTTGTTGCCGTTTTATGCTTCACAAAACAGTGGAATTACGCTTCCATGCCGTGCGCGTGAACCCAAATGACAGATAACAATGTGATAAAACGAATGGCTGGCTGTTCACGCGCGTGATCTGGGTTAGAATATTACAAAATGGAAATATATATATATATATCAATAATTTTGCAGGAAAGTTAAGGGGAAATTAATTAACGCTTATGATCTATGTCTATTCTTTGTCATATCTTGAGTCAGTATAGCCACTTATATGCGCGAGACGTATTGCGATTTGGATCTTGGATAGAAATATATATATGTATATATTATATACGTATGTATGTAAGTACCGATATGTATGTGAGTACCGACATACATATCTATTTACTTACCCTACTACTACTCCCTTACCGAACCCTAATTGTAAAACATACTGAAACGATCTCTTTGGTCAGCTATGTGATTCTAACAGCACCTTTAAGGTACCTTTTCATATCGATGCTCATTTTCAACATCACGTGACCAAAAAATAAAAATACCAATTCATCATTTTTGTTCATGTGACATCTCTTGACACTAAGGCCGAGTCTACAATAGATGTAGTAAGCCTTAAACCGTAAGAAATTAACCAATTACAATTGACTTTAGAGAAAAATAATGAAATATGATTGGTTCATTTCTTACGACTTAATGCTTACTACAGCTATTGTAGACCCGGCCTAAAGAGACGTTTACAATAGGTATTGTAAGTCGTAAACCGCAAGAAATTAACCAATCACAGTTGACCTTAGAGAAGAATATCGAATATCATTGGTTAATTTCTTACGCCTTATGACTTACACTTATAGGTCATCTACAATGGCCGTAAAACGTAAGGTCGCAAGCAAATTGACCAATGACAGTCAAGCATTTTCGAAAATTCGGGAGTAACGAAATGGGCAAATCCCATTTCATACTCCTTACTTCTTACTTCTTACTCTGTACCGCTTACTGCCATTATAGACCGGCCTTAAAGCCTCGTCTACAATAGCCGTAGAACGTAAGGTCGCATGCAAATTGAGCGAATTGAGAGTAAGAAGTAAAAAGTAAGGAGTATGAAATGGGATTTGCCCATTTCATTACTCCCGGCTTTTAATTCGTCAGTTGTTACTTCTTACTCCTTACTCTGTATCGCTTACTGCCATTGTAGACTGGCCTTTAGGCTGACGTCCCATAGAGCGGAAATCTGTAGCAGAACGGAACGCGCGGAACCAGCGCGACCAATCACAACCATTCCATTCTTTTCATGCTGTTCCGTGATTGGTCGCGCTGGTTCCGCGCGTTCTGTTCCGCTACAAATTTCCACGCTATGGGACGTCGGCCTTACGACTGACGACTCTATTGCAGACAAGGCCTAAGGTCGGTTCTACAATAGCTGTCGTAAAGCCCTTTGCACAATGCCAGGCAATAAGAAATAAGAACAAGGAATAACGTAGGAAAGAAAGAGAGAGAAGTACATAGCGGAAAGCTATAAAGGCTGTGGTACATAAAAAAATTTAAGCAGTAAGATGTAAAGACCTATAATCAAAGATGCGCTAATGGCGAACACAATTTTGATTGGTCATTTGAATCATGTGTTTTATTCGCCATTACGTGCCCATGCTGGACAAGTATATTAGATATTAGGTTAAGGAAATGTGTTGTCAGAAATTATAAGATAAGATCGTATTTTATGTAATATTAGATGTAATGTATAATATTAGAAGTTTATAATATAGTTATTTTATATTTTTGTCTTATTTAAATTTTTTTAAAAGAATATAAAAATTTATAAATACATAGAACTATATATGTATACATTTACTTTTTCAAATAAACTCTTGATTGGGTATATAATTACTCTCTTATGTAATTTGTTATACAAGGTGTCCTAGAACAACCTTCCGGCCGTAAAATGACGTATTCCTGACACAATTTTAAGACAATTTTTCCTTTACCAAAATTTGATTTGAAGCTTAGTTTTTGAGTTATAAGCAAAAATAGTTAGTAAATCACGCGTCGAGTACAAAAGGCAGATAGGAACGGCGCGGCACACCGCGAGCGCGGGCGCGGCTGACCATTCGACGAGTGATTATCGCCGCATGAGTCGCTAACTATTTTATCTTATAACATAAAATTATGCTTTAAATAAAATTTTGGTAAAGAAGAAAATGTCTTATAATTACGTCAGGAATAAGTGTTCCTTAAAATAACGTTGGATGCTGCAATCAGCTGATTGCTACACGCGTGTCTCTCAGCTGAGCCGGAAAATCAATATATCGATCAGTCTGAAGTCGTTGACGACAATGTCGATGATAATCGAAGGAGCGTCGCCGTCGCGGAAGCGGTTATTTCTCTCTCTCTCTTTCTTTCACTCACTCTGTTCCTTCCTTTTACGCACACACTCAGACATATACACATCGCGTGTAGCAATCAGCTGATCGCAGCGTCCGACGGCCGGCGATTCGGAACAACTTTTGGTCATTAAAGTAATGTTATTTTAAGGAACACTTATTCCTGACGTAATTATAAGACATTTTCTTCTTTACCAAAATTTTATTTAAAGCATAATTTTATGCTATAAGATAAAATAGTTAGCGACTCATGCGGCGATTATCACCTGTCGGACGGTCAGCTGCGCCCGCGCTCGCGGTGCGCCGCGCCACTCCTGCCTGCCTTCTATACTCGACGCGTGATTTGCTAACTATTTTTGCTTATAACACAAAAACTACGCTTCAAATCAAATTTTGGTAAAGGAAAAATTGTCTTAGAATTGTGTCAGAAGTACGTCATTTTACAGACGGAAGGTTGTTCTGGGACACCCTGTATATATATATATATAAACCTAACCTAGCCCCAGTTGGTCAAAGGGTCACCTTAGGGCGCGTTCGGGGAGATACTATTTAGCGCTAACAGTGTCGTTCTGCCTTTGTTACTCATTAAAAGTTGTACAAAAGATAGAACAATGCTGTTAGCGCTAATAGCGTCTTCCCGAACGCGCCCTAAGGTGACCCTTTCTGCGCATGCGCTGACATGTGCCGACGCCATTATGATCAGTACATGTACTTCTAACCTGCTTTCGGTCTCTAATTCTTGTCAGAACACATGTCATGTTAGTAAAAAAAGTAAGAAATATAAATATTAAATTATGGGATACAAATGTGCAGTTATTTTATATCTTTTATATAAGCTTGTTATCATACTTAGTATGTATATATATGCATGCAACACACGCCTTCACAGCGCATGCGCAGAAAGGGATATCATACATACTTGTTTGTACATAAAATTAGAGCTGCTTTATACATAAGGAGTTAGCAGTTTAGTATTATATATGTAGAAGTCTGTGTGCTTATACATAAGGAGTTAGCAGTCTAGTCCCACATAGCAAAAGTTAATCCGAGGTATGTCCATCGGATGTATTTGTAGGAATTTTCAGATATCCAAAGTTCATCCGTGTAAAACCCGAGGATGTATTTGGGATATACTGAGGATACCAAAACGTCCGCTCATTAGATATCTGTACCCATGTAGCACATGTTCGTTTTATAAACGTTTTCTAAATGTATCCAATATTTTTTAACCGTCAAGCACCAATAAGAAACGTTTCAACAGAAACATTTTTAAAATCATGGTTTAAGAAACGTATATTTTACGTTTCTATAAATAGAACAAAAATTAATGTTTTAATTCAAAATTATATATATACACATTATTAAGACTGTACTTATTAAGACGATCCCCAGATAGCACAGAAAACTAAAAGATGTCTAAAAGATGTCTTCTAAAAGTCATAATTACGTTAAGTCGACGAAAAGATGACTTTTTGATCATCTTTTCGACAAGACAAAAAAGATCTATTTTATAATATACTAATATAATATAATTTTATAATATTTTATAATATTTTATAATATAGTGTTCTTTTGTTTGCCGCTACGTGGCGTGTTCAGATTTAACTCGTATTCAAGTTTTCATAACATGTATATAAAACCTAAAAAAACAGGTACTAAAAGTATAATTTAAATTATGTCAGTATTTTTGTCAGTTTGACTTCTGATGTAATCTCGAGAAGAGATTCAGAACATGAAAATAGATGTATTATATCCATATTTGCATTATTTTATTGAATCTGTGGATAAACAAATTTTTTACAAATAAAGGAAAAAAATCGTATTTTGACAGTTTCTTAAACGTTTTTTTTGTTAGAAAATGACGTTTCCCTTAACGTTTTTTAAGTGGACATTTTAACCAATCAGAAACGTTTTTAAAAGGCGGTTTTAAAACGTTTCGCAGAAACATTTGTGAAACGTTTTTGAAACGAATATGTGCTACTTGGGTATGAAATCCAAAAATGGATATTCTTATATAATAGATAATTATCCTAAGGATATCCTTAGGATAATTAATAATAAAATTCGATCCCAATAGTGTCCACTAGATGTTTCTAAATGCCTATTTGCTATCCTATAGGTTAATCAATATGCACTAATAGTGAATTCGATTGGATACATTAGTGCGCACTAAGTGCACATAAAGGTACCCAGACAGCACAGTCGACTAAAATTATTACTAAAACTGGGTATATTTTTGTCAAAGACATCTTTTAGTCGAAGCGTTTAATCAACGGAAAATTGACTTAAAGCTGTCTTATGAGCCGAATTCAGTCGCTTATAAGCCTATCCATATGTTGACTAAAAGATATGACTTGTAGATATCTTTCAGTCGTCTTTATAGCTTCTTTTTAGTCATTTCTAATGTTTTTTTTTGACGTTTGAATTATAGGTTATCTTTATAGGTTATATTTCATATTATGTATCTCTTATTGGGATTATACCAGAAATTAAATTGATAAAAAAATATACTTTACATTTCATATTTAGTAGTACCTGTTATTCTTTGTACTCTTTATATATTACATGTTATGAAAACTTGAATACGAGTTATAGTCTGAGCACGCCACGTAGCGGCAAACAAAGGAACGCGTATATTATAAAATAGATCTTTTTTGTCTTGTCAAAAAGATGACTAAAAAAATGATCAAAAAGACATCTTTTCGTCGATTAAAATTAATTATGACTTTTAGAAGACATCTTTTAGACATCTTTCAAAAGATGACTCTTTTGTGGGCAGAAAGATATCCTTTTAGAGATTTTTAGCCTTGTCAGAAAGATGACTTAAAAAAGACATCCTCTCGTCATCTTTTAGTATTATGTGCTATCTGGGGTGAATCGGGGTTTTCTATCCTTTTTTCACATCTTATACAAGGTGTTCGGTAACAGGTGGGACAAAATTTAAGGAGTGATTCTACTTGATAAAATAAGACAGAAATCAAGAATAACAAAATTGCGATAGAGGCTTCGTCTTTTAGTTATAAATATTTGAAAATTTGCGTAAAAGGTGCCCAAAGCATCGTAAACCGCAAAATTTTTGGCGTGCGTAGACTACATCGACTGAATCGCTCTGTGAGGCAAAAATATGCAGCGAATTGCTGAGCTTTATAGATACCTTTTATGCGAACTTTTAAATATTTATATAGGCTAAAAAACGAAGCCTCTATTGCAATTTTGTTTGTATTCTTGAGTTTTGTCTTATTTTATCGTGTAGAATCATTTCTTAAATTTTATCCCACCTGTTGCCGAACACCCTGTACATAATGGAAATAAAGTACGCTCATTGAGTACGCTTAACCCAATAAACTTTAATGAACTAAAATGACAATAAAATATGTAATGTATAATACAAGTAATCAATATATCATAATTATGTGATAGAATATCAAGAAAATAATTCATAAGTATAAAAAGACATATTTTATTCAAAATATAATAACCGCAATTATATTTAGATTTTCTAAATGTCTGATAGACATTTATTTTGCGATTCTCTTTCTATCTCGTAAAAGAAATCTGTAAAATATTTAATAATATTACATTATTAGTATTAATTTGTCTTAAAATATAAACAATTACATGATTTAAATCTTTTATATATACAGGGTGTTTCATTTTAAGTGATATGGTCGATTATCTTGCGAATCGATGATTTTATTGAAAAATGTTTCAGACAAAAGTTGCATGGTTTGAAGGGAGATATATGATGGAAATGTAGACTTGACCTTAAGTGACCTTGTCAAAATCATGTCAAGGTCATTAATGTTTCTTTAAATGAAAACTTCTATTTTTTATTACATATTCTTGTAGCTTATCTCGAGAGGTTTCCGAAACACTATAGAAACTAATAAAGTTACGTTTCATTGAGTACTTTCCGAGTTATAAAGCTTTAAAGTTGCAATATTTTGACATAAAATATAAGATATCTCGTAAAATATTCATTTTTCGATTATCTTACCCTAATACTTTTATGTACAGAATAATGAGACGAATCAATTGGTGTAATTAAAACACATAGTTATCAATTAAGAAAAAATCTGAATTTGCAACTACATTAACAGTTACACATTTTTACTTTAATATATATATATATATATATATATATGTTTTAATTACACCAATTGATTCGTTTCATTATTCTATGCATAAAAGTATTAGGATAAGATAATCGAAAAATGAATATTTTACGAGATAGTTTGTATTTTATCAAAATATTGCACCTTTGAAGCCTTATTATAACTCGAAAAGTATTTAATAAAAAAATATTTTATTATAGTGTTTCGGAAAGCTCCTTCTTAACAATTAAAGTACTTATAAAAACAACACACGGGAACTAATAATTTTATATAAAAATGATAAAAAATTTAAAAAATGATAGTTATGTCGTAACAAATATTTATTTAATATAAAAATAAGTTCTACGGTGTATGTTCATCGTGCAAGAGATATATAGCGTGCGCGTTTGGAATAACATAACATAATATTATTAAACTTTTGGAAATGACTTTAGAAGTCTAATAAAAAAGATTTTCAAAATATATAAAAAATTACTCTCGTGCATCTGTGTGAGTGTGCGAGATTGAAACACAAACTCACGTCAAACGTCATTTCTAAAAGTTTACAAATATTCCTTCATGTAATTCTTAGCAAAAACCTATCTTATTTTGTGTATATAAATTGCAAAACTTTTATATTAAGCAAATATATTGTCTTGTTAGGTTAAATTTTGGTCGATAATATAGAACAGCTTTTGAATCCCCTTAAAGTCATAATTGCGACCAACAATTGATTTCCTATTACTTTGACATATAATTAATTTAAAAATATTAAAAATTTTTATTATTAGGTAGACTTTCTTAACTTCACATTGATATATCTATTTTGTTAATAACAATTAAACTAATAACAAACGTTAAATTCAGGCTAGCATAAACTGCCGTTAAATTTCATTCAGCAGCGCACTGCGGGAAGTAGGCACCCCCTCCTTCAATTCATTGAAGGATGAGGTGTCCAGCGGGGATGGGTCCTAGTCATAGATCTTGAGACCTAGACCGAGCAATCCCCATCTAAACGTGTTTCAAAAATGGATGAGAAAAAAAAGAGAGAGCGAGCGTGAAGACGGCCATATTTCTCTTTTTCTAAGATTGTGATTGGTTCTCCTAGTATTACGGCGTTGAATAGAAAGAGATAGAGAGTGGCCGTCTTTGCGTCTTTTCTCTCTCCTTTTTTCCGATCACTTTCACCGATAGATGGCTCGGTCCAAGTCTTAAGGTCTATGGTCCTGGTAGAATGCGAAAATCGTCCCCAGGACCCACCTGTTCAACCCCGCCGAGGAAGGACCACCGGGTTTAGTCGGTAGGAGTCCGACATAACCCGCTCCTCTCTCCGGAGGGACGGGTATCCATGACGGATTTCCCTACGTAAAAAAAAAAGAGGCTAACAATAACCAACAAACAACCATCAACAATTAATTATTGAAAGTTCGAAAAATTAACTTAGTTGGCTATCTTTACAGAGCTTAAATGCACTCTTCAAAACTTCAATTGTTAAAAAATGATAAACTATAGTACATAATAGTGGTTTCGAGGTATAAAAAAATTTTTATTAACTGAAATTAAAATTATGTGTGAGACAAATTATAAATGTATGTATCTGTATATCATATAATAATATATAACCACAGTATATACTGTGATATAACTGCATTTATTTTTCTTCATTATTTTTACCTGTACATACCTCGAGATTAGTAACAGTATTATTTTGTAAAAATTAAAATTTTGATGTTTTATATGTATTAATTTGTTTGTGTGCAGCTTCGGATTATCATTTAATAAAAAAGTATTATAAAATAAACTATTATTTCATTTTCCGAAAGTTGAAAATATTACGGATGTGATTCCTAAATAATTTCATGCTGATTGAAATAAAAAAAGATTTTTCTAAAATTATGCCTGCTAATTATGCGCTTAATAAATTTTCCTTAATTATAAATAAACTATTATTTTCTAGATATCGATTATGTAAGTTTTCCTTTAGAGCGGAAACGTAAAAAGTGAAAAATTTTACCATTAAAAGTAATATAAAAATTTTCACTTTTCACGTAGGGGAAAAGTTACATAATCAATATATACCTTAAACTATATATTTCCTAAACTAAATATATTTCTAACTTTGTCCAAACGATTCATTGATTTGTTAATATATATAGAAATCAGTGAAACAATTTCCAAATGATTACAATAATAAAAAATAAGAAATTACCTGCTAAATATCTACAGAGATGATTGAAGTAGTAATTAGGCGAGTTTTCACCGATTTCAATCTCGTTTCACTCTGAATTGAAACCAAGTCAAAGGTTTTGGAAACTAGAACATTAACTTTACTCGGCGTTATCATCTGAAAATGGCATTGATGAACCGATAGGTTCGTGAAGGTTGTTTCGAAACCAAGCAAATTATAATAGTAAAAAATAACATATATAATTATAATATGTCCATGCATGTTTTTTTTCTCTTTATGTAATTTCTGTTCTATAATTTCGTTCTAAACAAGAAAAATAACAAAAGAAGAATTGAAAAATAATTTAAAAAATAATTTTTGCATTTTTGTTTTTGGTTTTTTATTAGCAAATAAAATTTGAGAAAATTCTTTTGCAATCATTTCTTTAACTACATTTTTTCTAAAAAAGAAATGCGAAAATTATATTCTTTGTAAATATTTTTTAATTATATATTTTGTCCTAATTTTTTCCCATATTTATAGACTATTTTATTACACTATATATTTCTAGGATAATGATTTGCTGCATTTTCTTTATATGATTTTCTTTAAATATTTTTTATAACTTCTTTTTAATAGCATTATATATTTTCCATACTTAAAATAAAACAATTTATATTCAAAATCTAAAATCTAATTAAAATCTGAAGGCAGAGAAAATCAATATTTGAAAGATACAAAATAAAACTTGTTTTTCATTTAAAGGTTGGTAATGCTGCACGAGTAATTCGACTCGGAGAATTTTTAAAATCTTTATATCTACTGGCGCATACAAGCGCGAGATCGGGTCTTTGCAGTTCCTCACTAGTCGCGTCAGAAAACAGTAGTCTCTGTGATTGAATACACTTATGCTACACGCTTTTTCATCAGAAGAATAATAAATTCCATAGGTGAGTAAAGAAAAACAAAAATCAAGCCTTTTTCGCTATCGATATAGATATATTTGTATAGATATTTTTGATTGTATATGTTCGATCTTTCCTTTTTTACTTGATTTTTACGAAAAAGAACTAACAGACGCTATTCATCTATCTGCGATACCGCCTCTTATTTTATAATCGCATTTTTTCCCATCTTACTCGCTTTTTTGTTTATACATATATCTCTGGTTTCAATTTATTTAATTGTCGCGCATTAAAAACGCGATTTATATCATGATTGCATTGTATATATTTTTTATATCACGAACTTTTGCATTTATTGAGAATTTATTAAGAATTTCGTCAATTAAAATGGAAAAATGCTGTTTTTAAGACTAATTGAAATCGATAAGTCGTTTGATTAATTTTTTCTTTTTTTAAATTTTTTATTGATATTATATGTATTGAAATTTTTCTCTCGTCGATTATATAGAGGTGCACCTTGTACAAAGTCGAACAAATTACGTATGTGTGTATGAAAATATTAAAATTTAATTAATTTTCTTACAAATATAAGTTTGTTTTTCTTATTGCATTATATTATACTTTTCATTTATTATACTATTTATTTATATATTTTTTCATTTATTTATTGCATTCAAAATATATACGTACATATATATATAATATTAGAGAAAAAAAATAAAAAAGAAAAATGTAAAAATATATAGATAAAAATTAAATTTTTTGCTTCAAACAAAAAAGTTTATATTAATATTTTATTATAATTTTTGAGAACAAATTTATTTTTTATTAAATTTTAGCTATTTAATTTAGCTAATTAATATTTTTAGTTCTTTAAGCACTTTCATATATTTTACCTTCTCTATTTAAAGTTTCAAATATTATCATTTTTCTTTCGCTTTTCCTGTCTTGGATTTTTAATTTTAATATATATGGTTCTAAAGATAATTATATATTATAAATATTATATATAAATATATAAAATTGATGAATTTATAAAGTTTTGAAGAAATGTTAGATCTTCATGTTTCTAAAATATAGGAACTTTAATCTGCGAACTCTACATATTTGAATTCTTAAAATAGAAATATAGAATTTCTGGGTTTTTAAAATATTAAAAATATTAAATATATATCTAAACAATTAAGAAATTTTTCCAATAAGAATGTTTGTTAAAAAATAATGGCTATTTACATTAAAATTATATTAACATAGTGCACGTCATATAGTTACCAGATTTCTTAGCATTCTATTTATAGTACAACATGAATGAGGAATATTCCTTGTTCTCAGAGTAAATTGTGTACATTATACTATTCACTCTTGCTCTTTAAATAATTGTATATATATATATATATATATGTATATATATATATATATATATATATACAATATATATAAATATATATATATATATATATACACAATATATATAAATCTGTTTATTAAATATAATAAAATATAATAAATATAATAATATAATAAAATATATATAAAGACTTAATAACTACATAAAAATAAAAAGAATAAATTTCTTATTACTGAGAAAATTTATTGTTATTATATTTTGTTTATTTTTCTTTTTATACACACACGTACATTACGTACGCATGTATGTATGTGTGTATACAACAATAATAATAAAAAGATTAAAATAAAGTTCAATCGTCTTAATGCAGTAACTTATTTCACATCTGTTATGCACTATAGTGTACTTATATAAAAGATGAAATAGATCTGTTGCACTTGAAACACATGGCTTGACGGCTATAATGGCTCACATGACTTCTTGAAGGAATGCTTATTTACGTATCCATAAATAGCTACACACATCTCATTCCTTCATCACTCCCATAGACGAAAGGAGTTGTGTGCTTGAGAAAAGTTACTTAGTAAATGCATATTCTATGAAAAAAAAATCTTTTAACTGACTTTTGTTTAAGCAAATAAAAAAAAAATATTTAAATTTATAAAGATATTTATAAATTTAAATTCGAAAATAATATGCATATATATGTAAATATATAAAAGTTTATATATAAATATATATAAAATTTATATATAAATATATAAAAGTGGATATATTTAAAAAAAGATAAATTTTAGAAGATTAAAAACTTAAATTAATTAATTTTGGTTTAGCAAAGAAAGTTAATATTTTATAATCAATATAGGGATCCAAAATAATATTGTATAATTAAAGCTACAGGTCTAAAAAGAATAATATATATATATATATATATATATATATATATATATATATTAATATATACATATAATTATAATAATATGTGTTATTTATAAATTAATAAAATAATATTCAAACAATCTAACATTATAAATGTTACGAAATCTAAATCTATGAACAAATGTTAAAATTAGAATAACATACAATAATAAATATAATTAATTAAATAAATTATAATATGTTTTTTCATATATATGCTAAGAAACAGAATACATTGCTGTCTTCTACGCGTTTAAACTGATGATTAAGAATGATTTATTGTGAATGATTTCTTTCTATATTTCTTGAGGTCATCATGGGTGACTTCTTATCTCGATGGAAGTTCATTCAATTAGACGCATGGAGAAAGATTATAGCTTACGCAGAAGTAGTGACAACCTTATTTGTGTTTGGTATAATTTTATTGATTTTCCACTGGCTTCTTAATTTGTATCAGATTTTATCAGCGTTCAACATCGACCAAAACTCTTCGATTAACATAATACACTACTAAGCAAAACAATACTCCAATACATATTAATATAGATTACAGTTCCTTGGACAAGCAGCAGTAACAAGACAATGAAACTATTCATTCTTTTGATGCTCTTATATTGCTTTTACATCAATATTGGTCACACCAGAGAGATAACGTATGTAATTTATTAATTACTTAATTATAAATTTATATTTTGAATATGCTCTTCTTTTTTTAAATTTACTTTTCAGTATATTATTGTTATATTTAGTCTATGTCCTATAAATGATTACATCAATTTTTATAGTCACGAAGATATTAAAGATGCTATGTTGAGCTTAGTACATATGATGCGAGAGAATACAGAAAAGCTCGAAAGGCATGAAGCAAGAGAACGACAGCTAGGTGAGCAATTAAAGAAAACCATAACTATCCTGACGAAGCGTGTATCCGCCGTAGATGGTCTAAAATTGCAACTGAATAAATTGGATGAGAGGATCTCAGGAATAGAGAATCTGTTTGCACAGGTTAACCATTTAAGTACTTAATAAAGCGAATAAAAACGCATTATTTTTTAAGTAAATAAATATAAGTGAACCTCGTTAGTCTTTTCTAGCTTATCTCCGTTTAATTTTTTAAGGTGTTTCGATAAATCCTCCCTCTTTATCCCAAGTAGCAAGATGACGTCTTAATAATGTCTTAACGACATCTCCTACGTCAATAAGACGTCATCATTAAAACGTCATCTTGGGATCTTTTTATATCACCTGTTGTAGCTTCAATCTTTGCTCGACTCTTCTTCATTTGCATTTTTCTATTCTTTTTTTTTCCTATCCTATTTTTTTGGAGTGTTAATAATGTTTTTCTTTTTTTTCCACGTAGAGGGATGAGAGAGAACGTATACAGATGCAGAAAACGATGGATAGTTTGGAGGAACTGGAGAGCCGCTTGGAAGGTTGGTTCACGGATATTGAAAATAAAGTTGCAGAGATAAAGAATCGTCCAGAAACTACGTCGAACAATAATAACTTTACCGACATTCTCAACAAATTAAATAAGATCGAAAATGATTCGATAGAAGGGATCGCAGGACTGAAAGATAATTTGCATAATAATATGGAGAAAATGAATAGAGAATTAATTCCGCTAATGGAGAAGGCGCATGTAATCTTTTTAGAGGTAATCTATTTATGCGAAAATAACATCTCTTTTTCCTTTATTATTTTCAAAAATATAAATCGTCCGTTGAATCATATAGATACAAGACGTAACCACCAGGATCGGGGACATCGAGAATTCTTTAGAGAAGATGAAACAGTTGACGCAGAGCGTTCAAGAAAAACCATCAGAACGGCAACTGGATTTGACTCCAGCCTTTGATGAGCACATCAAGACATTAGTGCGAGTGCAAGAGTTAATGGAGAACTCTTCTGACAGATTACAAAAATTATCCAAGTAACTTTATACTTGAAACTCTCATGATTAAATTTAAATTGTCTTCATTGCGCAAATATATAAGAACATTTACAATATTTTAATGTTTTAAATATATAGGATAAATGAAGTGCAAGCGCTTCACAACGAGACGCAGGCCATGTTGCAGGAGACTAAGCACGCATTGAAGGATATCGTTACAAATAGTATGAATAATATTGAAGATAGAATAACAGAAGCCAAAGAAGAAACGAAGGATTCAGTGGCAGCATTACGGTAAATTTTATTTGTCATCTCGAAGAATCATAATAGTTAAATGTTGTTCTTTTCTCATCTTTTATAGGATATCAAAAATCATCTTTACATTAAATAAATAAAAATCAAGGTCAGATGATTATATTTAACATTAAAAATATAAGTCTCAAATAATATATTGTATGATTCTTTTTTTTTTTTAATTTTGAGGTTTTTTTATGCTACAGGATGGATTTGGCTAACAACGCAGAACGTGTTAGTCAGGAACTACAGGATTTGGAAAAGGGTCAGTCCGTGATGGTTTCCATGGCCGATCATGTGTTAGATACAAAAAAAAGAGTAGAGTATGGCGTACATCAGATCTTGTTGGAAGTGGGCGACCTGGTAAAGACACAAAGCGTCAATATCAATAGTACTCTAAGTCAGAGATTCGATGGAATTTCAAACGATATCATGGATAACCAGAATGGCGCCTTGGCAAATCTTACTAGCAAAATGGAACAGGAAATGAACAAAGTAAATAATCTGCTTGCTCACTGAGAAGTTAGCTGTTACTAGAATTTAATCATAACTATCTTTATATTATAGGTTTGGCGGCAGATCAATGTGATGTATCAGCAGATGTCAGAGAGTGCTCGAGCTTTAGACAAACTACATCAACAAAATGAAGCCTACGTTAACGGTACGACATCTACTATGGGTGGAATGGAGAGTAAGGTAATAATAAACATAATTAAATTAAAACATAATAAGAGATTAATGCAAAATTTCCCTAAAAATAATAAGTAATCAGATGATGTTATATTAATATAGATTATCACATATGTATTATTCTGTATACTTTACTTATCAACATTTCCTACGTCATAGAGAAAGTAATCACGAAAATCTGAAATCTTACAGGTCGGTGAAATAACAAAACGCATGACGGAGGTAGACGAGAACTTAAACTATCTGCTCGGTCGCTTGTCATTAGTGACGCAAGAATTCAATCAGATTAAGACTGGCTTAGGAAATGCGTTAGACAATATCAAGGCTTCTTTCAAGGTGGTCCAAGAAAAGGCGTTGGACTTGACTCATCCAGGTCCTCACCCGCTTCCGGAAAATTACAAAAATCCGAGCGAATCTGAGACCAGAAAACCAGACGGTAAGCCTCTGTCGGACCTTGTAAGTCATATCTTCAACGTACCTTCCAACTGACTACAAGGTTTTTTCAAAGGTTTTTACCCAGTAAATACTGTTATATTAATATTATATAAAAGCAATAAAACGGAATACTATAATATACATAAATATTACCGATAAGTTATTGGTTAATTGTAATTTCCCATTCATAAATGTAACATGTATAATATATATGTTACAGTTATATTCTATATAAACTTCATATAAAATTGTTACAATAATTAAATAAATATATATAAAGTGAATTACTGCATTTAATTTATAAAACTCAGAATTTAATTTATATAGAAATTTCGATTTTTTGCTTCAAATAGTAAATGGATTATTTCCAATTTATCTACTCAATTTCAAATAATTTGCTTAATATACTGAATCCCTTGTTGAAATCGTATTATAAATTAAATTGACTTAAAAATAAGAGATATTTATTTTAAATCTTATGTTAGTAAGTTCTTTGTAGATTTTATATTTATTTTATGGAAACTTGAATATGAAATAATTAAGTCTGGTTTTATAGTTTCGCGTAGTGGCAAACGAAATAAGCTATATGTATATGTAACAATATTATGCAATAATATTCGATTACATTACTATTGTAATGTTGCAAAATAATGTGATATAACGTATATGATGTATTATAATTTTATATTATATAGATAACATATACTGTATTATTATTAGGCTGCGTTCCGATATTTACTGTCAGTACTGAAAATCTATAATGTACGTGACGTAAATTATATTAGCAGATTTTCAGTACTGACAGTGAATATCGGAACGCAGCCTTACTTATTGTTATATTTTATTTGTTCCACATTACTGCAACAGTGTTTACTGGGTAAATAATTTCATTTGTTCATTAAAATAATGTAAAGTCCTGTAAGCAGCACAAAGAATTCTCGTAATATTTTTTATATAATTACCAACAAAACACAACCTTACAAATTTTGTTGTTGTTAATTTCTTTTTTACGCAAACTGTTTGTTTTAGTTGTGACCGTAAAGTAAACCATATCCGACTCTCAGATTAAACAGTTGGTTTTGGGCTACTCTCAGCGGAAAAGATAGTTTTTTCATCTTTATAATGAATTAACATCTAATACCACCACCAGCATCATTATATCATCATAATTTACATTATAAACGATTGTAAGATATATTGCGATTTTCTTTCGAATATTATTTATATTCTTAATCTTTGTTTTTTTCTTTTGGTTTATTGTGGTTTAAAAATTTTTATGAAAAAAGCTAATAAATCAATTATGTAATGATCTAATTCATTAAAATATAATTCATTATATAAGAATGTAATTAGAAAACTGCAGATATTTTATGTAAATGCATATTTTCATAGAAGATTGACAAGATTTACGAAAGATGTTTATTTTTTTGTCAGAAAGCTTTAAAATGCACAATTTCTATTATATATATATATATATATATATATATATATATATACACGTTTTTAGCAACTAGTTTTCCACGAATTAATGTAAATCTTATGTGAAGTAAGATAAAAAAATATTATATATTCCATACT